>NC_056744.1:1655603960-1655801460 GCF_019279795.1 Protopterus annectens
CCTCATTTGCATGGTGCAATACCGCACACAGTGTGTTTTGCATACCTACGCCGGGGGCGGGGACGGTCCGGCGCACGCCGGTAGTGCACGTGGAATTCATTCATACCTGAATCGCTAAGCAGCCATATTTGGCGTTATAACGCCGACGCTATGCTGGCACCTGGCGCAAGGTTCATGAATCCCGGGGCAAGTCTTTTAACAAAATGTGTACATCTGCTTTTTAGGAAATCTTGTTGGAAACTAGTTTATTAGTTACAGATAGTATGCATCCAAGGTTTGTTTTTAATAACATTATTAAGGGTCAGATGTTTAGGATGTCAAGATTATGTATAGAAGGGGGCGGAGCTTAGATGGCCAACTGAGAGAAGTGAATTTTGTGAGCTCCATAAACTAGTATAATAATATAGGAAAATGTTATTATTTTCAAGTTTAAAACATCAGAAATCTATAGATAAACTACTAAACTACATAAATATCAATTTTGCTAGAGATATACAAAAATATTCCTGTCAAGTAACTTGGAGATATATTGATTCACTGAATATGAACAACTCAAGGAATTCTCACCCAGATGCTGCTTGAAAATAGAACTGCAATTGAGGACATCTACCTTATAGGAACTATCTTTGACGATGAAGGGCTTTAAAAATGACTTGGAAAACCTCAAATTAAATTCTCAAAAACAGACTGATACTCTTAAGGAACTATTACAGGAACACCATACAAAATAACAAATACAGAGACTTCTCTAAATGACATTGAAGGGAGACTCAAAGAGGAAGAATTCCAAAAATAATTTTTGCTTAAACAGAATACATGGCTGCTTAAAATAGATGACTTAAAAAACAGGGAAAGGAGAAACAACATAAGGATCTTTGGTCTGCCTGAAAACACTGAAGGTGAAGACATTATTTCATTCTTAACAACCTGGATTCCTGAATTTTTAGACTTGAAAGAGGGACTTTCATTTGGAATTGAAAGGGCACATAGAGCACTGAGGAAACCTGCTTCTAACTCAACAAATACTACACCTAGATTTATAGTTATAAAATTTCTTTCAATTCTGGGCAAGGAACTAATATTAAAATCTGCTTGAAGAAAATCACCCTTAAAATACAATCAAAGCCTGATAAGGTTTGACAATGATTATTCTTCTAGAATACTAGAACAAAGGAAAAAAGTCTACCCAATAATCAAACTGTTGAAAAAAAAACAACATTAAAGCACAGGTGGCCTTTCCAGCCAAGATAAAAATTCTTTTCGCCAATGAGATGAGAACCTTTAATGACTTAGAAGAAGCTACTATATTCATAAAAAACAACAACATAGTGTCTATCCCAGAAGACATGGAATGGATGGGCCCTACTCTTAAAAGAATAAAATAAACAAATCCTTGGACTGATGCTAGAAAGAAGAAACAAAAAACTGATTCCAAGACAGCAGTCCCAAAAAAATAACTCTTACAACTACATCTCTCAAAGTATCAACTGATATGATACATCACTTGTCATCTGTTTTTATTTTAAAAAGGAGGGTTTCTTAAACAACTGAGAAAAAGTAATGATTTATTCAGAATGTTCAAAGAGTCCAATAATTCTTCACAAAGGTAGGTCAAGATGGGTTGCTATTTACATTATATATAAGCCAAACAAAGCAACATATAATACAAACATAGAAGTTTCTATTTCCTTACTTGAACACAGTGAATACTTATCTTGTTCATTTCTCATTGATTTTACTTATAATAATTTAAGTAATTAATTAATTCAGCAAGGTACCATTCATCAGAGTTCAGACTTAAATGTAACAAATTAACATAATATATAATAGCAGTAACAGTAGAGTGTTTTGAAAAAAAATGCTGTCATGGAGACTAATGACTTCTTCAGTTAAAGTATGATTTAGAAATGTTATGTATATCCTGGTTAAATAATAGTAGCAAGCTCGTAGTACAAATGTCATCATTATTCTGTCTAAATATAGTTAATATTAATTATGGCAGGTATCACAGCTGCGAGTGCGGTTTGATCAATCCTGATATGGTGTGCGTGGATGCAGCTGTGTCTGGCAGCTAGTACAAATGTCATTCTTATTCTGTCTAAACATAATTAATATCAATTATAGCAGGTGTCATAGCTTTGAGTCCTGTTTGATTAAGCCTGACATGGTGTGTGTGGATGTAGCTGTCTCTGGCAGCTGTTGTATGTTGCCGTTTCCATCTCCAGGAAGCTGTGGGTTGCGGCTTGTGATCAAGGTTTACTGATCCTTGTGTATTAGGAAGAGACATTTGGTGTTTTGGCCTGGATCCAGGGGAAGAAGGTGGATAAAACTGTGATTTGGGATATTTTGGAAGAGAATAGTTTGTTTATACATCTGCTGAGTGAGAGGTGGAAAGGCTGGAAGAATGTGTTATCTCTTGTTGTGGCGGCTTGTTGGGGAGTTTTTTTTTATCTGTTTGTTCTCCATTCTTTTCCCGAGTGCTGTCTAGCTCAAAGGGAGGGAATTTAGGCTTGAAGTCGCAGTGAACTGAAACTTTGCTTCAGGCGCATCGCAAGCCTCTGGTATGCAGTACACAGACACAGTAACAGAAATAGATGCTCCCAGGTTGCTATGGTAACTGAAACAGAGTGATGATAATGCTTAATGGCTCTGAGGAGCCTCCTAGATGATTCTTGGCAATGAAGTTTTTGGTTAAAAAAAAAATATATATATATATATATATATATATATATATATATATACATATATAATAAAAAGCCACATGTACACATATTGATGGTCTTCCAACAATTCGTTTAGCTCATTAAGATGATTTTTGATAAAAAAAGAAAAATAATAATAATAATAAGTGCAATTTTATATTTAAAATGTATTTTGGTCCAAACACATTAAGGATTTACATAAGAGTGGAAGCCTGAGTTATTGTGAAAGACTAAGAACACTTGGTCTTGTGCAGTACACTTTGCAGTAGTTTGGGAGGTGAGCTTGCTCAGATGTGTTGGACATATGGGGTTGCTGATTCTAGCAGTGTTTGGGGTTGCTGTGAAGTGCTAGAGCGTCATCAGATTTCCTTTGTGGAAATATCTGTGGGAATGGAAGGTGTGTTGAGTGGTTCATTGGCAGAGTGGCCACTGCATGGAACAGGCTGTTAAAATGGAACAAGACAAATATTGGTTTGGATATTTTAAGAACAGCCTGGAAAAACACCACATGAGCTAGTGAATGGTATTCTGGCAAAACTGGATGGGCATTGTTGCCCGTGCTTGAGGTACTGATATGTGTGTATGTAAGGATGGAAATATACTTATAACAAATAAGAAACTAGAAGGGTCTCATAATTTAAAGTCTATGGACTGTATAAACATGTCTGGAGGGAGCTAATAATAAGAATAAGCATTACAGCTTGTGGTCTCTCAAATAACTAAGCAACAGCTAAAAAAACACAGACATACGCAATAGTTATGTAATGTATGATTTTAGCAAATTTAGACATAAAATATATAATCATCATATAAGATGAAGCAGTCTGCTGAATTTAGATATTAAAGACAGGATTTAATAACATGGGCTTGTATATAATAACACTACTATCTTAACTTGTCATAAATGACATACACTACACTGAACATCAAGGGGAAGCATGATGATTTCTTATATAAGTAAATATGCATAACAAGTCATGTAACTGCTTTAACTTGAATTGTAGTTTTTGTAACCCATCTTGACTATATATAATACTTAAGCAATTACCAAGGTTATTAATGTTTTATATATGACATCAAACTGACAAAGTTGTTCAAGAGAAACAATAGAAGCCTGAACATGAAATGCCACAGAATGTAACAGTCATATTCTGAACAAATAGTATTAAATTGACAATAGACACTCAGTTTAATAACATGGGCTTGTGTATAATAACACTACTGCTTTAACTTGTCATAAATGACATACATTATATTGAACATCAAGGGGAAGCATGATGATTTTCTCATATAAGTAAATGTGCATAACAGGTCATATAATTGCTTTAACTTGAATTGTGGTTTTGTAACCCATCTTGACCATACATAATACTTAAGCTGTTACCAAGGTAACTAATGTTTTATACATGACATCAAACTGAAAATGTTGTTTAAGGGAAACAATAGAAGCCTGAACTAGGAATGTCACAGAATGTAACAATCACATTCTGAACAAATAGTATTAAATTGATGATAATCACTCAGTTTAACCTTTGCTGATTATACAAAATAGAATGTTGCCATTTAAATCTAAAAACGTTCAGTATATGCCATAAAATGGCAATTTATGAATATGGAAAGGGAATTTGTAATCATTAATCACAATAAGTGAATTTGTTGTTTTTAACCTATAGTTTCACTCATTTTATACTAAGAAATGACAGATATGAACTGGTACATATCCGTGTATGAATTGTAAAGCATGCACTCATTTTTCTAGTACTAATATGTTTGTGCATCCACATAATCATAAACAATACTGTCCTAAGTTATATGCCAACTGTCACACTAGTAATGTCATATATTTAACTAGATGCAAGTCATGCAACTCATTTTATGTAGGTAAAACTAACTGTAAGTTGAAACAAAGGATCATGAGGCATCTTTCTGCCATATGCTTAAAAGAAGAACTTAAGGCACTATACTAATGTATTAGTAAGCATCAGGGACATTCTTTTAACTTTATGGCCTTACAAGTTATTAATTTCAACTCCAGAGGAGGGGATCTTATTAATTATACTGAATCTTGTAAAGTACATTGGATCATAGAGCTCAGGTCAGATAGGAGACCTGGCTTAAATAGAATTGTACCTTTAAAGCCAATTCTAAAAGGGTGTAGACCATTCATTTTATTTCTGATTTTTGATTGGATGCAACTTTCTTTAAAAAACATGATTGTAATAAAGCAATTTGTCTGATGAAGAGAGTTTTCCCAAAAGTGCTTAGCATGTTTTACTGTTATTTTCTGGATTAAAGAACTTTGTTTTTAGCCTTGTGGTCCATGGCATTTTTTGCTGATACCTACTTATTGTGACTATTTACTGCTGTGAACCTTCAGTGCCTTTCAGCTTATCTGCTTTTAAACTATCAGAATACAGGAGAACATGATCAGGGGATTTAATGGAGCAACCTGGGCTGCATATGTTGTAAACTTTCATTCCAAATGGGGGAGGGGGTTCCTTTGGAATGTACCATGATAGATTCATGTGCTGCCAGGGATATGAATGCCTGAAACATTACCCTTCTTGTTCATCAGTAAGTGATGAAGGATGACTTTCAGTCTTTCTCCTGTGAATTTTATTAACAAGTGAAGAATCACAAGGAAAGGTGCAAGAGAATCTTCCCCACCAATTAAGAGAGATGCTGTTCAAAGCCAAACCCAGTCAACAGAAACTCAAAGAGCCATTTTCAAATCTGTGGCAAGCTGGTTGATATCTGGGGTGCCCCAGTTCCAGAAGATTTTCATCAGATAAACTGCCAGTTTTCTCACTTTCACTATATGACTGGAACTCTGGCTGAGGAATCCAGCAGTACATTCACTTTCCCTGAGATATCAACGAGTGTATAAAGTGATCTGATGGTCAATAACCCACTGCTTGTTTTGTATGCCTTCTATGCACATGGAGCATACATTTAGCTTTCACACCTTGTTCATATGCAATAGCATGGCCTGGGTACTAGATTTCAACAGGAGGGAGTCAGGTCTGATTACCATCTCCAAATCTTAAAGGCAAAGTATCACCACTCTCAGCTTGAAAGTCATGACATAAGACTGAACTACAAGTTGGCCTCTGACCTACCACCAAAACAATCAGCTTCAGTAGCTGTGATTCAACCAGTGTCAAAGAGGAAGTATACCCCAAGAGTGGTGGGAATGCGACACGCTGGTGTTTCAGTATGTCAACATTTAGTGAGACACCAACATCCAAGGTAAATTAATGCAACAGTGAAGGTAGTGGCCACAATGAAAATCAAAAGGTCTAGATGAATTTGAGCTGTGACTCTCCTCTGCTTCTCACCCAGGATATCAAGGACATCACTTCAGATGTCCACCCAATGGGCAGAAATGATTAATGCTGCCCTGCTATCCACTTTTACCTCAATAAACACAATCAGCAGTGATGAGACTAATGAAGGAATTCTTATAGTTTTTTTGTGAGTCACAGGGTCTGCAACAAAGACAGGAGACAGAAAAGAGGCCACTAACAGGCAGTCCTTTGATGGGACAACCAGCAGACAATCATCCAAATTGGGCACATCAGGGAATCATTTAATGGGATAACTCTATCCTGCTGAAATCAAGTAACCAGGCCATGCTGTTGTATGCGAATAAGTAGGAAGGCTAACTAATGACTCCACCAATTTACCAGGACCTGAATTAATAACACACCCTGACTTAGTTTCTCACCCTTTCCATAAGAACTATGCAGACTGGGGATAGACTCACGCTTAACCATCCAGTCATTTATGTTATGCTATTTATGTTTAGGTGGTATTTTAGGTCTTTTTACTGGCTGTTTACGGTTTTAGTGTTAATGGGGAGAATATATCTTTAAATTGCTATTAGGGGAAGTGATGTCATTTTATTTGAATTACTAATACTGACTTTTCATGGTTTGTAACTGTCTGATGAAGTTCTTTCATTTGGTTTGGACGAAAGCACTTACCTGATTGTATAAACCTGTCTTGATTCTTCATTGATTTTTCATGGATAAACTGTAGATGTACCTTTGATGAACCTTGCCTTAAGTCTTTTTTGAGTAGTTATACAATTTGTTGTGTTTTTTAGCCAAGAAAAAAAGAAACCTCAGTCAGCATCTGCCCCCCTTGTCAATGAGGAACACAGGTGGAACCCCTGGGACAAATATGTGGTTTCCACGCACTCATCAAGGTTGCTCTTGAAGAGGGTTAGTGAGGTACTCTGTTTGACATGTATGGGAAGTCTATTCCAGAGACAGGGAAGCCTCTGGGAGACAAACCTGTCTCTCCAGCAGGTTTTGTTGATGTCGCATATTAGATTTGGGCCTTTTGAGCAGGTAATGCTTGAGGGATTAGACTTACGGATATGGAGCTTCTCTAGTAGGACAGTGTCCGAGATTGCCTTGTAGGTGAAACACAGCCACCTCTGACCAATCTGTACAATATCGAGTAGAGTGATAGTGATTTGAGCCTGTCCACATAGGACCGGTGATGGAGGCCACGGATTCCCTTTATAAGGTATTTCTGTGGCCTTTCCAGTTGGTGCAGGTGTGTGGAGAGGTACATATCAAATGGGGCATACTCAATTATCGGCCTAATGAGGGATAATAACCTCCTTTTTTCTGAATACAATCCCTTTACTTATGAGATGAACTAAGTAAAAGGCTTTTCTGACCACTGCTGCTACATAATGGCCAAATGTGAGATTTTTGTCAACCTGCTTACCCAGGTCTGTCACCACAGGTTGTGCAATTAGGGGGTTGCCATTGATGTGGTAATCAGTAGGGGCTGTGTTTTTGCGAATGTAATGCTAATACTTGTTTTGCATTTAACTTAAGTCCATGACTTTTGCACCAGTTACTTGTTGCTGTGAGACCCTCTTGCAGTATGTTAACATCATCTGGGGAGTCAATGACAGCACCCAACTTGCCTGGACCTCTGAGAAGTAGATATCAAACAGTAGGGATCCCAGGACAAATCCCTGGGGAACACCACTAGTGACTGGTCTGCTATCGGAGGTGGAGGCACCTATTTTGGCCTTGTGAGCCCTATCAGTGAGCCAGTTGGCCACCCACCTAATGAGATAGGGTTTTGCCAAGTCAAGGTAAGCTGTATGTACTGGCTTTCCCTCATTCAGAGCCTTGGTGACAGTCTCAAAGAGGTCAACCATGTTCAACAGGTAAGATCTGCCCCTGACAAATCTGAACTAGGTGGAGTCAAGTGCTTGGATATTGCCTATGTCCTTGTTTATGAGATCCATAATAATATACTTCATGGCTTTACAGATCAGACTTGTCAACCTAATGGGGTGATAGTTTCCAGGGTCAGTAGTGGCACCAACTTTGTGCAAGGGGATGACAATGGCAGTTCTCCAGTCTGCTGGAATAAAGCCTGTACTTAGGCTGTGGTTGAATAAGGTGTTAAATGGCAAAGCTAGTTCTTGCTGGAGATGGTGCAGAATACAGCCTGGGTCCCATGGAATCTGTGTTCTTTGCCTTGGATAGGGCCTTTAACAATTGCTCTACTGAAATGTGAGGTGCAGGACAAGTATTGGGGATGTCAGGGTGGTTTGCGCTGAACCCCTCTGCTAGCAGGTTGGCTAAATCAACAGAATCAGTGTAATTGGTACCATTAAGTACTAATTTGGAACAAACCTGGGCTTCCCCATGGAGGGTCCTGATGTAACTGAAGAAGAATTTGTAGTTTCTTTGTTTCAGAGGCTACTTTTGATTCATAATTGGTTTTGGAGGTTTTCACTAGTAATCTAAATTGCTTGTTGAGGCTTAGGAGGCTTAGGAGGGAGTTTTTCCAATTTGGAATTTGTTCCTTTTAACCCCTGGACAACAATTTCTTCCTTTTGTTGTAAAGCCTGTTGATAGAGGAATTCCACCAGACAGGTTGCACCTCCTTTTAGTTCTGTTGGGTATGGCTGAGTCCATGCAGTTGTATAGGTGCTTGTATACTGCACTGGTGTACTGTTCAGCATAGTTGTCTGCATCCTCTGAGGGGGGCAGTGGTGTGAAGCTACTGACTCCCTCCCTTAGGAGGTTGTAGTCAGCTTTTGAGAAGTTTTTTAGCCTGGTTATGGTGGGGGGAGGGTTGGGCGGGATAGAAACTTCAAATGAGACAGACCAATGATCTGATCTCACCAGGGAAGAACTTACTATGGAAGTGGTGCAGCGGTCGGCCATGTTGGTGAGAACCAAGTCCAGAATGTTGTCTCCCCTTGTGGGGTATGAGATGAGCTGGCATAGTGAGTTAGAACTGATAAAGCCAAGGAATCGTTGGGTGAGTGTATTAGTGTAGGAATAGTTCACCCAGTCTATGGTAGTGTAGTTGAAGTCACCAAGGATCAGGGTGTTAGGGGGTACCTTAATGGAGTCAAGTAGGTCCAGGTAGGGGGAGTGGGTGTCCTGAGTGTCATGGAGGGGGGTCTATAGTTGGTTATAACTTGGATGGGTATCTTGCTGTCAGTTGCACCTGGAGTAGTTCTAGTGTATCATGCTGGCAAACCAGTCTGGAGGTGTGGTGTGCGTGTCTTTAATGAAGATAGAGACTCCACCACCCTTTGTCTTTCTTACCTCATTTTGAGGTTGGAATGTGTGGAAAGAGGTGTAGCCTGGTAAGGCAGGGGTGCTCTCTGCAGCCCTGAACCAAGTTTCCATGACTGCAGAGATGTCGGCATCTTCCAGTGTGAGGAGAACCTCCAGTGAGTGCATTTTTAGGTTAAGGCTCTTAGTGTTAAGCAGCATGACCTTCAATTTGCTTTTAGACAGATCTTTTATGTTGGAAGATGTATCTTTGGGACATTGCCTAAAAAAGGTACAATGAAGGAGGCAAGAGCCCTGGCCAGAACCCAGAATCCCAGGGGTGACAGGTGGAGGCTATCTCTGGCAAAGCATCAAGGCCTGTTAACCATGTCATCCCATTCAGATAGATACTGCATCCCCTTAGAATGTCACCAGAAACTAAGCCAATTGATGAAGTCAGTTTTTTTATATTGTGGTATCATTTTGGTGAAGGTAGGATCCTGCTTAGGGCTAAGGTCATACCTGCCTGGGACACATACTCTGAGAGCTCAATTATGCCTCTCTTCATATAGTCCAGTGAGGTACATCTTAAGTCATGCACACCAACAGGGACAATGACAGAGTTTTGTTTTGTTTTTTTGTTTTTTTTGTTTTTTTATGCATTTCTTGCAAATAGATGAATTGTGTGCTAGGAGAAGAGGGCTGTCAGTGAACATGAGGCAATTGATACATTGTCTCAGTATGTCCATGTCGACCAGGCTGGCAGGAGAAACTGCTGGGAATTGTCCAGACATAGTGTTCTGAGAGGATTACAAGAGAGAATCCTGTGACGGGCATGACTGTTGAAGGAAGTAGGAGAGTGGCCCTGAAATTATTGAAATGGTGACAACTGATGCGACAGACAGACCCCATGCAGAAAATGGGAAAGAGGGGGTTGATGAAGGTGATGATAATGGTGATACCTCCTGCATAAAACTGGAGAGATAGGAGGCAAACCAGTCTAGCACTGTACTTGTGATACCACAATGATCTAGGACTGCAGCAGTGATTCTACAGTGATCTAGGACTGCAGCGGTGAGGCCACAATGATCTAGGGCTGCACCGGTGATGCCACAATCATCTAGGACTGTACCAGTGATGCCACAATGATCTATGGCTGCACCGGTGATGCCACAATCATCTAGGACTGTACCAGTGATGTCACAATGATCCAGGGCTGCAGCGGTGATGCCACAATGATCTAGGACTGTACCAGTGATGCCACAATGATCTAAGTCTGCACCGGTGATACCACAATGATCTAGGACTGTATCAGTGATGCTACAATGATCTAGGGCTGCACCGGTGATGCCACAGTCATCTAGGACTGTACCGGTGATACCACAGTAATGCTCTAATTAATCCAATAAGATGGCATGTCTCATCATACCAGACACTGATAGGAGAGCTAGTAGAACCAAAACTGTGAACAGACCTTGATCCTTCATCATAAGCAGGGCATTAACTCATTCACTCCAATGGAGCTCTGGAGACTTTTACCCTAAATGCAAAGGATTGCTTCATGACCTTTTTGACAAAAGCAAAGTATGCCCAGACATTTCAGACAAATGTACATATCGCTGGCGCCATAAGAGTTACAAAGAAATGTAAATGTCAAACGGTTCAGCACAAACAAATCTTACAATGGCATTGTTTATTATATTCTATGTCTTAAAATAGATTTTATAAGTCATAATAAACAAAGCAAGTAATTTAGTAATTGTTTATAAACAACTTAAAATAGCTTGGTAACCACTCAAGGTATAGACATATAGTCAGCAGCATTTTGATTGTCCTATTGTGACCTTTCATATGAGTCTAAACAGTTCTGTTTTTTTTTTAATTTCTCCAAGTCTTTTGGGTTTCTAATACCATGACAGGAATGGACCCCATTCCAAAGTCAAAGTATGATTAAAGTTCATGAAATTAGTTTTGTTTTTATCTTTGACGTCAGCCAAAAGTGTTCTTCGGAGCACCTGTAATGTGCCCAGTAATGACTCCTTCTGCAATTCATACGGAGTTACATGGATTGGTAACATATCTAAATACGACTGTAGATTCATTTTTATAAGACTGTTGCTCCTACTACTATTGGAACTGTCTGAGTATCTTTCTTCCACATTGCTCTCGTTTTTGCCTGCAGATCCTGATATTTTGTGACTTTGTGTCTCTCTGTATGCAAGACACTGTAGTCACTGGGTGTGGGAATTTCAATAATCAATGCTACTCTTGTCTTCTGTTCTTGGACCACTATATCTGGTTTTCTAGCATCTATCTTTTGAATGGTTGGTAATGGAGGATCTCATGTGATGTACGCTTCTTCATTTTTTATGATGCTTTGTGGCTCATGTTTCCAGTGTTTTTCAGCCACTTCAGTACCATAATGTTTGCACAATTCCCAGTGTAACAATCTTGCCACATTATTATGCCTTTCAGTTTACAGTCCTTCTGCCATTAGTATGTTGCAACCTGCAACAAGGTGTGCGACTGTTTCCAATTCAGTTTTACAAAACCTACATTTGTCTGTTTCTCCCACATGTTCAATAGACTTTGTAAACTAATGTGTACGTAGCCCACTATCTTGGGCTGCTGATATTAACCTTTCATCTCTTGGTTTGAATTTGCCTCTAGTTAACTATTCCTGCCTTCATTCTTGATCAACATGAAGTTCTTCCAGAAGTTTTCTATACTTGCAACTATATTTATGCTTTTTTCACATTTCTTGCCTTCTCATCTGGTCCTTCACCTTATATTCTTTCTTTTGTTTTTTGGCACATTCAGTTGCTGCCTGATTTTTACCCACTTCTAGTTTGATGGTGGGAGGATGGCATAATGGTTAAGGTGTTTACCTGGCAAACACAAGGTGCAGGGTTTGATTCTCATGTGGGGTAATTGGCTAGGCTTAAAATGGCCCACAAGGGCAATTAGCCTAGTACTAACATATGAACATATATGAATATTTCCATTTCTGCTTGACACAATATGCTTCTGTTAAATTAAGCAGAGACATCATCTCAGATTTATTCTCCTCATGTTTCAAAACTTTCACTACATTTGGGTCTTGTGGAGTCAACAGATATGTGTGGAGTTCCAATATTTGCAGATCTATACATGTAATAAGTTTCAAGGAGGCTCATCCCTTCTTCAGAATGGGGAATATATAATCTTGGTATGCACTGATTTTTATAAATCATTTGGAGAGCATGGAGCATCCTTTTTTGTTTTTCTATCTAATCTATCCAACACATTTTAGGGCCAGTCAATCACTCCCAAACTGTAAGTTAGGACAGGAAGAGCAAATTGGTTTATAGACTGGATTTTGTTCCTAGATGTCAACTCTGTTTTCAGGATTAATTTAAGTCTTCTAAAGTATTCCTTATTAAGTTTTATTCACATTTGTTCATGTTTTATTGTTGATCCTTCATCAGTTCCCAAATATTTATACACTCCCTCTTGCTCAAGTTCTTTTATATCACACTCTTATCCCAAACAGATGTTTTCTTGGTGCTGCAGTTTTCCTGCTTTAAAGGTTGCTTTTGCACATTTATCAAGACCAAATGACATTCTTATATCATCTGAAAATGTTTTGACAACTTGTGCTTTCAGCTCCTCATCTGAGGAGCTATACAGTTTTAAATCATCGACAAAGAAAACATGAGAAGTCTTTACACTTTGTTGTTTTCTAGGAGCCAATTATAGCCATGGCCTAAGGTATTAAGTAGACAGCTAAATGGGTTAAGGGGAAGGTAGAATAGCAGTGGTGACAGACTATCACCCTGGAATACCCCCCTTTGGATTTTTATCCCTGGAATAATAATTTGTCCTTTATCATGGATTAATTGTAAAGTGGTCTGCCACTGTTTCATGGTCACTGTAATGTGGTCGATCAGTGTAGGGTGTATCTTATACATTTTTAAGCACTCTTTTATCCATGAATTTGGGATACCATGAAATGCTTTTTTGTAGTCAATCCATGCCATACTTAGATTCTTCCCCTTTTTGCAGTTTTCCACTATGGCTTTATTTAACAGCAAATGATCCTTTGTTCCATATGACATTCTTTTATTGCCCTTTTGTTCTATTTCCATAATTGGGATCAATTCCAGTGTATAGTTTGTACATTGTTAGAAGGCAAGTTATTGGTCTATAATTTTTAGGTAGCTTGCAGGTTTACTCTTAAGTAGGAGCATTGTATTTCCTGTTGTTAGCCAGATTGGTGCATATAAATATTTCTTACTCATGGCTAAATCTTCGTGCAAAGATGTTAATACTTTTAACCAAAAGTTAGGCAGTGCATCTAGGCCTGGGGTTTTCCAGTTAGAGGCTTTTCTTAACTTTGTTTCACTCTCTCTGGCTGTTACTTCATCCCATTTCATATCCTGTACCTTTAAACTTCTTAATCTTTTTTACTTCTTCTATTTAGCATCTTTATTATGTTCCACAGTATCTTCATAGATACTTCTCCAAAATGTAGCTATTTTTTCTTTTTTTGGTGGTCTTTCAATTCCTTTTACCTTGTTTCCCAATTCTCTAAAAAGCTTTTTTGGGTCATCAATAAATTTCTTATTTTGTACATTTCCTTTATAGTTATCTACGTATCTTCTAAGTGTTTCTGCCTGTGCTGAGATTTTTAGTTTATTTGCGATAGATCATGATAGATCCTGATCTGTTCTAATACAGTGCATTGCTTTTATCATGTCTATCTTTTTTGAGTATTTTTGTTGATCTGTTCCCTCTTGTGGTAGAACCTTATCAGTTATTAGTTTAGCTGCACAGTAATATATCCTTTCTACTTCTGTTATATCGCATGGATCTCTATGGACAGTCCTAATTACTGTGTTCATTTGTTTTATCAAACTTCTGACTTTTGGGGTTTTAATGACCTTCTGCAGTCTGTTCCTTTCATTGATCTTAACATGTCTATCTGTCTCTGCTAAATCAAGCAACTCTTCTCTTAGCTTGTTTTCTTCTAAACTGAGTGCACATTTTTTTGTTTTCCATTTCCTGCGGGAATTCTATAGAAACTTCTATTGCATCTTCCTGTGACAGATTCTCTTCAGTTTAATCATGTACCATCCGTTGCTCTGTCATATGGGAACTCACTGGCCTATCATTCCTCAGCAAAGACTGTGTCAGTTTCCACAGTTTCTCATTCCTTCCCTTGCTGTCCAGCTTCAAGTGAATGTTTATATTGGTCTACTGTGGAAAGCTCCAACATATCTTGATATGGCACCTGACCAATTGCTTCCTGTTCCACTGGTTTCCCCTTCATTTGGAGGTCCATTGCTCTACCCTGTTGTGGTGCTTTCTGAATTAGATTTTCTACACTGAATCCTTCACTTCAGAGGTACTCCATAACCTCAGTTTTTATTTCTTTAACTTCTCCATTACTAATCTCCTTTTCTGCTTTTCCTCTTTGTCTTCTTATTTTTTTATATTGTAAAGTTTTCCATGTCCGGATTCCTTTGCCTATTTCTCTTCAGATATCTTTGGTGCTGCTCTTTTTGTATTGGTTAGTTTTGGTTTCTCCTTTCCATAGATATTACACCATATTAAATCTTTTCCTTTCCCATATCCATATTCCTTCTTCAGATCCTTTCCATAGATGTTACACCATATTAAATTTCTTTTCCTTTCCCATGTCCATATTCCTTCTTCAGATGTCTCCTGATTTTCCTGTTTCCCCTTACTTTGGGGATTCGTTCCGTCGTGCTGTGCCGTAACCTGTATTAAGGCTTCTACATCAAATTCTTCACTTCACAGGCTAGGCTTGTATAGGCCCTAGGGCCAATAGCCTAGTACCAACCTATGAACATATGAACAGACACTCCATAAATTCAACTTCTATTTTTTTTAACTTCTAATTTACAAATCTTCTTTTCTGATATTATTTTTTTATTGTGAAATTTTCCATGTCTGGATGCCTTTGCCTGTATTTCTCTTTGAATATCTTTGGGGCTGCCTTCTTTATGTTGATTAATTTGTCTTTCGTCTTTGTATAAGTATTGCACCATATCAGATCTCTCTTTCTTTCCCGTGTCCATATTTCTTTTTTATACATTTCAAAAATATCTAGGTTTTGTTGTTTATATATTCAAACTTCCTCAGATGCTTCTTTTTCCAAACAGATCAATGTTTCTTGGTCTATATACTGTTTTTCACAAATCTGTTGTATTAATGACCACAATTTTTTATTTGAAGCTTTGTATAAGTATTGCACCATATCAGATCTCTCTTTCTTTCCCGTGTCCATATTTCTTTTTTATACATTTCAAAAATATCTAGGTTTTGTTGTTTATATATTCAAACTTCCTCAGATGCTTCTTTTTCCAAACAGATCAATGTTTCTTGGTCTATATACTGTTTTTCACAAATCTGTTGTATTAATGACCACAATTTTTTATTTGAAGCTTCTGACAGTTTTTTTTTTGGTGGAAGCATTTTTCATTCCTCTAATTTTTCTCTTTTTGTATATCTTGTGTCAAGAAATTCTGGCCTTTTTGCATAATAGTAACAATACATAATTTCTTTCTTATCCTCAATACTCCACTCTGTCATCTTTATGGCTCTTCTTTGGCCTATCAGTTTTTATGATTTTGTGGAGTGCTACTTCCTTCTACAACAGGGGAGCCATCCTCCCTCTGGGCCTGGCCTGGCCCCATTGTAGAAATGTTTCCATATTTTGAGGAGTCTTCACTGTAATTTTTTCCAGTCCTAGCACCAGTGCACCTACCAGGACTGGGCACTTTTTTATCCCTGGTCTTGTACACCCAGCTATCTATTTTAATTTTTGACCTATTTTGTCCATGATATATGCTATATAAATACAGTCTATATATCACTGTCACCTTGGTTAGATTTTGTGAAAAACAAAGTCCACCTCATGAAGGTACTCACCAAGACTTGAGGATTAATTCAATCTCAGCACTACTACTCCTCTCCTTTGCTTGCTGTCTCCTTAATAGCATAACACATGAATTATTACGCCCACTAGAATCATTATTTAACCACAGCCTCCAAACAGGCTTCATGAAAAAATGAAAGGAGGAACACAATGGTTATTCCACTGCACGAGGGTGGGCCATCCATGGACCTGAGGAACTATCAACCCATAAGACTGGCTAGTCTAATATGTAAAGTCATGAAAAGAATAATGATGGATATTTAAATGATGACACAGGAAAATGAGACACACTAGATCCCACTCACTTTGGATTCATTGATGGCAAGTCATGCCTACTTAACCTGGTGGACTTCTTTGAGGTCACCAAAGGCTTGGATGAGGGCAAGGTGGTGCACACTGCTTACCTCAGCCTAGCCAAAGTATTTGTCACAATACTTCAATTGGGAATTGTAAACAAGGTTACTGGATTAGTTATTAATCCCCTATGTGACCTACCGGATAGCCAAATGGCTCACAGATGGAACCTAAGAATTTAGGATAGGGGAGTTTACCTCCCCAAAAGGCTGGTCACTAGCAGAGTGCCTCAGGGCTCAATGCTGGGGCTGCTCCTGTTTGGCATCTACTTCTCTGAAGTCAAGACTAATGCCAAAGGCCTCAGGCTGACCAATTTCACAGATGATTCCAAGTTAGTTGCAGTCACTGAACCTCTATATGCCACAAATACCCTCCAAGAAGGCCTGACACAGACTAATAACTGGTGCTGAAGTCATGTATTTTCAACGAAATGGCAAGATGTGCATAATAGTATCTTTTGGTAAGACAGCCACTCCTGCAAATTATTACACTGATATGCACCTGCAACAGTAGGCCCAGTTGTCAGGGATTTCAGAATGCATGTAGACAGTGACTTGGCCATTGATCATCACATGCCTGCAGTGGTGAGAAAATCATTGTAAGTGGCACAACTTATAAGCAAGGGTATGGCATCCTGGTCCAAAGATGTAATAGTTCTACTGAACTCTGTCCTCACAAGACCAATCATTCAGTAAAATGTTTCATTCTAAATGCACCTGACCAGACTTATGCAACAGCTGGAGTGGCCATCTTTCTAACAGAAAGAATATGTGATTTTAAAAAAACAACTACCAACAAGAATACATGGTTTAGAAAATAAGTCCCATGCAGACCCTCTAAATTCCTTGTGTTTATACTCAGTCTCCTACAGGCTACTGACAGGCAACCTATGCCTAGTCTACAAAGCATCCTCTGATCCAGCTCTAATGGATCTGTTGCACATCCACAAAAAAATTCCATCAGAAACACCAGATTCAGGGACCTAAACCTCACCTGCAGCACACATATGACACACTAGAGGGACAGGTATGTATCCCAGATGCTTTCCATTTTCTAGAACAGGCTTCCCATCCATGTGAAGCAAAGTTCTTCCCTGCATGTTTTCAAGTGAAACTTGGATAAGTAGATGGGGAATTGTAAATTTACACTGGATTTGTTACCTACATCTCAATTAGAGAGAGAGAGAGAGGAAGTTGGTAAATGCTCAACAAATCATACTCAAGTTTATATATCCCCCCCCCAAAAAAAAAAACTTAAAGCCAAATACCTTTCTATTATTTCTGGGAAGCATGGTCAGGCCCTTTAGGATCATTAGGCTATTATTTTCCTATGATCTCATGAACTGTAACTACATTAATTCTGATATACAGATTATATGTTTTTGGAAGGCAAGTTCATACTCAGCATTTCTAAAGATGGATTGTGAGTTCATTTTTAAAGAATAAGTATACTTTTTCCTGTTGTTAATCAGAGATATTTACTCAGGCTATATCATGCTGCAAAGACATTAATATGTTAATCTAGAAGTGGAGTGCAACATCTGCACTTTGAGTTTTCCATTTAAGAACCTTTCTTAATTTTGTTTCTGAATTTCACTGGCTATTACTTCATTTCATATAGAATCAGAAAAAAAATACAACTCAGCTTGTCCATTTATGTATTCCCAATATCCACCCTCAGACCTCAGAATTTGTGAATATTGATGCAAATTGTTTAACTCCCTTTTTTAAAGGAAGTTAGTGCATTACATTGTTTGATCTGGAGTGGATGTTTGTTCCAAATAAAGTGCAGTAGTTGAATGATGAAACTGTCTCTTTGCCATGATTTGTTTATATTCTAAAGCAGGTACAGATCTCCGGTCTTAGTGTCCATTTCTCTGTTTGTTTTATGGAGATAAGAGAAGTCTTACAATGCAGAACCTCAATGGCCCAAAAAGCAAGGCACAGATCACCCATAATGAGTCTATAGGACACTTAATATCCTTTATACTGGATTTTTTAACGTTTTTAATCTACTTTATGTTCAAAATATCTTCATAAGATTTTCTCCAGATTATTTTCGATTTCTTCTACTTGACGAAAGCTACTAATATTGTCATTTTCTTTCCCATTTTTCTATAAAACATTGTGGGCCGTCAGTGAGTGTCTCATTCTGTATTTTTGTTTACAAATTTTCTGTACACCTTCCAAGTTTTTTTATGCTTGTACTACTATTTTCTAGTTTATTACTAAATATAATATAAGTATTTCCCTTGCTCCTTTTTTTGATTTCTCCAAATGTGCAGGGTTTTTATTATTGACCCAGGAATGGACTCCATTTCTAAGTCAGGGTACTAGTAAAGTTTGAGAACACAGTATCAAGAGTGCTTTTCCCAACAAACACAATGTACCCAGAACTGTCTCCTTCTGTAGTTCATATGGACATTTATATTGGCAACACATTTATGTAAGTTTGAACATAATATTTTATTAGCAGAGTTTCTCCTGCTACTTTTAGAAATATGTAGGTGTCCTCATTTCACAATGCTGTAGTTTCTCCTTGCATATTGATATTTTACAATTTTTCTCTCTCACTGCATATGCCACTGTGGCTGTTAAGTTAGTCATTCCAATAATTAAAACAGGATCTGCACTCTTCACTCACCCAAAATATCTGCTTTTCTTAATTCAACATTTTTGACAGTTAATACTTTATTGGTCCTATGTGATCATTACTACTTTGTGTCTCACATTTGCAACAGTTTTTAGTTATCTTTAAATTATGGTGTTTGTACAAAGCCCAATTTATCAATCTTGTCAAATTACTGTACCTTTCACTACATAGACCATTCTCCATGAGAATGTCACAACCAGAAACAAGGTGTACAACTGTCTAGTTATCTACTGCAAAACCTACAATAGTCCATATCTCCCACTTTTCCTATTTTGTAAACCAGCATGCATGCCGTCCCTACATTGAGCTATTAGCCTTTCAACTTCTGGTTTTGATTTACTTCTCTTTTGGCCACTTATTTGTTAACTGTTGATAAACATGTGCTTATTATAATTCTCTGTATTTGCCAATAGAATTGTGGGCTTTCATTTTTTTTCTGGAGACATCTTTAGTCATTTTTGACCTTCTGTTTCTACCTGTTTTGTGTCCACCTCTGGACTGATTTTTATACTTGCTACTTTCTGAAAGGTTTCTCTAAGTCTAAACAATGATGCCATTAAACTTGTTTTCTTCTTAATTTATATCTTTCACTATGTTCATTATCTGGTGATGTTAGCAAATATGTATGCATTCCCATTATTGCAGACGTACACATTTAGTCAATTTTAAGAAGATCTAAACCTCCTTCAGACAGAGAGATGCAGCCCATACAATGATTTCTTTTCTTGCTTTTCCTGTGCAACAGACCTCTCAATCTCTTAAAGCAAAAAATCTGAACAAATTCATAAATGAGGGGGAGGCAAAGGCCCCAAAATACAGACACTTTTTAAATATTTATGTTACAAACTTAGAAAGTTGATATAATAACAAATGTTGCATTAGCATGAATTTTCTCAAGGGTATGAAGTCTGGAATTCAAATAAATGTCATTATTTTCTGATTTCAACCCTCAATGATTTGCCAGAAAACCACAATTTAATGAGAAACAGACCAAAACTATGAGGCAAAAAATTGGATACTCTGCAAAAATCTGTACAGTTGAAAGGTATTCTGTGCAAATAATCCAACATTTTTGGGACCAGTCAGTCATACCAAAGTTGTGAGATTGAATAAGGAGAGGGTGATTTATAGCTTGAACTTTATTCTTGGGTATCTAATCCACTTTTACTATTAATTTTGTTCTCTAAAATAGGCAAATTTTCTTCTCATTTGCTTATGCTGTACTGCTGACCCTTCATGTCACCCCTGGCATTTATTTACTCCTCCTACTCCAGTTCTTTATATCATATTCCTCTCACATGTTGATATTTCTTGATGCTTCAGTTTTCCTACTGTGACTACATTTGCATGCTTTTCCTAGACTACTGTCAGTCTTGCATCATCTGCAAAAAAGTTAATAATTTATACTTGCAGTTCCAATTGTCTATCAACCATGTTATATAATTTTAAATATTCTGCAAAAAGGAGGTACAATACCTTTTGGAAAGGTTGTATTCTGGAAGTCAAGCTTCAGTCATAACTTAGTCTGTTAAGTAAACAGATTAGTGAACTGAGGACAAGACAAAACAACAGTGGTGAAAAACAGCCACTCTGGAGTATCTCTTTTTGGATGTTTATACTAGGGATTGTAATTATCCTTTTTCATTACTCATCTGTAAGTTGGTTTGGAATTGTTTCATAGCACCTGCTACCTAATTTATCAACATGTAATATATTTTACACATCTGATTTTTTTATAATCTACCCATGTGATACTTACATAGATGCCACCCTTTTTGCAAGTATTGTTTAGTAATAGATGATTATTGGTTGCACACAATTTCCTTTTATTACTGCTACTGTTCTGTTCTACTGCCATAATTGAGATTTTATCTGAATGTAAACTCTACCTGCATCAATTCTGCTATACAATTTATCTGTTATTAGAAGGTAAGTTATTGACATTGTGCTTTAGGAACCCTTCATATGTTCACTTTAAAAAGTTTTGTCTATCCTAATGTTGATAAGGTTAATGGCAGTTCAGGGTTTGCATATAAGCATTTTTTCTCATGGATAAATCAGTGTACAAAGTTGTTAAAACCTCTAGTCAGATTCTGGGCATGGCATCTAGACCTGTGGTTTTCCAGTTAGAAAAGATTCTTAACTTTATCTCAGGTAAACTGGGTGTTACTTTATTTCTTCAGTTAGCATTTATTTGTTCCTTTTACTTCTTCTATCTACTCACCATATTTGTTTTTAATAGGATCTTTGTAGATACTTCTCCATAAATTACTGATTTCCTCACTTTTGGGTGGTAGCAGTATTGTTTCTTTTCCCAATTCAATAGAAATGTTTGGATCATCAATAAATTGCTTGTTTTGTGTGATTTCTGTTTATATTTCCCCTTCCCATGCTAGTAGTTTAGTTTATTTGAGATATAACCTCAAATCTTATTTTAATGTTATTAGGGCAGCATTCTAGTTGGTCTCTTCTTTTCTTTTATTATGCATTTTTGTGATATGACTGCTGTTAATTTAGCTGCACAGCAATGAATTGCATTTGCTACATCATTTGAATCATTCTCTTAAAATAAACGAGTGCAGTAAATGAGACATTATCATTGCTTTTGCTTATATACTCTCACTAGTCTCTTTCTCACTTTATCCTTAATACAACTATCGATTTCTGTTGGATCAGGCAGTTCTTCCCTTTGATCGTTGTTGTCTTGTACAAGAATGTTACTTTTGCTGTCAATTTTCTGCTCTTTTCCATGTTTTATAATATTGGCTGCATGTTCAACCAATTATCCTGATAAAGGCTTTGAGATTTTAGTTTCTGTTATATTTTTTGTAAAACTGTCTTTCTCTGTCTAGTGTACCATTTCCTGAGATTTTATCTCATGTTATATCATGTTGGGATATTGCCTTTATCAGTTTCTCAACACTTAATCCTTCACTTCTCAATTGGACTACTATCCCATTTTCAATTTACTGCCTTTATACGTCAGTGAACTGTTTGCTTCCGAATACACTCCAATTCTGTCTTGTCATTCTCTTCTTTATTTAGTTTGCCATTCACAAACAAGTTTACCTATGTAGTGTATAGCATTAGCATCTCACTTGAATCAATGAAACAGTAAAACAGCCTCTGGCACCAACAATTCATCAAACAATATTTATTTTCAAAACATAAAAAGGAACATTCTTGCTACTAAATTGTGGAAGAGGAAGACAATTCAAAAAGAAGCACAGTTTAGTGTCAGTGTTCAGTGTTAGTGTCACTCCATAAGTTCCAGTTTTTGACAAACAGTTAAGAGTGCAACACGTTTGGTTATACAGTTCAATTACAGAAAAAACACCTTATTTACAAATACTTAGTCCCCACAATTGTCTCCATCTTAGGATGACAGGACAGATCTACTTTATGAGAATTACTACAGTTTAACGTAACAATGTAAACATCTATTCTGATTTCTCACTAGCATACTTACCATCCAGGTGAGAATGCCCCCTTGTAGACCACCACCACACGTCCAAACAATTTTCTCACTCTCTCTCTCTTTCTCAGGATTTAGGCTCCTGCAGTTTAATTAGCCAGGAATGTATACTCTTCATTTCTGTTGTTCCAGTTACACTACCACCAATCAGCTGCTCTCAATTACTATGGCTTTCCTCCCTGCCTCAGGGAAAATCATGTATTTCCTATGAACTACACACACTTATCTCTAATCCACTTTAACTCGGGTATAAACAGTAGAAGGCTTAATCATCACAATATCTTCAAACATCTTTGAAGTTACAGTGGTCATGTTGATTAGAACTGTTTTCATTTTTGCATAAATATTGCACATATAACATCTCTTTTTCTTTCCTGGATCATTACTTCTTTATGAATTTTAATAGCATCTGTTGTTTATGTTTTTCTTGTAGAACTTCCTTGAGCACATCTTTTTTTCTAGATTGTCTAAAGTTTCTTTATAATGGTGTGCTTTTTTTCTGATTCGTTTTACAATGAATTTAAATTATCTGTAGGTTTTCACAGTTTTTTAGTGCAAGTATTTTTCTCTCCTTTAATTTCATTTTACTTTTGCTCTATGCCGCCCATTGTGGAAATCATGTTTTTTTATGTTACCTAACAACACGTTCTCTTTTCTACCTTTATCTGTTGACTTTCTTGTTTCTGTGTCTCCTACCTGATTGATCAGCATTATTTTTTGTGGACTACATATTTCATATATCACAAGGAGGCCACTTGTAGCATGACCTTTCCTAATCAGTACAGCATTGGTGAGATTTTGTAAAAACAAGGGTCACCACATGAAGGTAATCACCATGACTTGCGGATGATTTCAATATTCTTCTTTTCTTTGCTAGTTTTATCTCTCCATCCAGGCCTCTCTATCTGGTCCCTACCTTTGTCTAGGCCCTGTGTGAGAGCTCTGACAGTGTTTGTATTTGTGTATATTTTATATAAAATGCCTTGAGGCATTCAACACATTTCAATTTCTCCCTCTTTTTCTAATTGTTCCAACTGAATAGGATTCTGAATACTGTTCCAGGAGTGCACCCCATTCATAAGTCAGGGTACTATTGTAGATCATGAGATTAGTACTGCCTCAGTCATTCTTGTTTGACAAGTGGGCTCTTCTCAGCACCTGCAGTGTGCACAAAATTACCTCCTTTTGCAGTTTTTTGAAGTTATATGGACTGGTAGCATACTTATGTGAGCTTGAAAATTATTTTTTTATTAAGGCTGCTTCTCCTATTGGAACCATATGGCTAATCTTATTCCACATTGCTTAAGTTTCTGCACACATATCCATATATTTTACTAATTTAAGTCTGTCAGTATACAGGACACTATAATAGCTAGGTACAGCTATTTCAACAATTGTTTCTTTCATCATTTTTTCTTTGAGTATAGTATCTGGTGTCCTTGATTCTACTTTCTCAATGCTGTTTTCATCTTAAGTTATTATTCATTACACTTCAAATCCTCAATGCCATGTGATCAGAACTTTTTCATTTTCAGTATTTCTTTGTGTTTTGTATTTTCAGTGGTTCTTATCTACCTGTACATTGTAGTAATTGTACAATCTTCAATGCAATGCAGACTCTTGCAGATGGATAAAGCCCTGACTATAGCCAAGTTAATCCTAGTTTGATTAGTAATCTGAGTGACTGATGGAGTGGAAGGGAGGATGTGTTTGCGCATCATAGGAGGAAGATGATGTGTGGGCAGGTCACAGAATAGCAGCTTCCTGGCCTCAGCCAGGAAGCCATTTGTAATGTGCTAAGCCATCAGAGTAGGACAGCTTGCCCATGTAGCACAGTGTGGAATTATGGAGGGGGGGGTGATGTGGTCTGCCCAAAGCAAGTCCCCAGAGGTCAGCCACAATTTGTAAGTCAGTGAGGAAATGGCGTATGATTAAAAAATTAGAAAAAAACCCAGCAGGAAAGCACTGACCCCCCCAGGTCTCCCTTTGTATACATGTTGGCCCTGGCATCAAATTCTGTAATTGACTGGGGGTAGACTGGAGTGGCTGTAAAGTATAGTGGAGTGGCCATTAGACCTAGTATAGATGTGAGGCACTTCAATGGCCGTCAGGATGAATTCAGGGAGAAAAAAAGAATGCAGCATATACAGACCCTCGGCCATGGATATATCACAGCCAGAAACAAGATATGTAACTGTTTCTATTTCTGTACTAGAAAACCTATATTTTTCTGTAGCTCCACTTTTTCTATAGACATTATAAAATCATGTACACAATCCACCATCTTTAGCTGCTATTACTTTTTATCTTTTGGTTTAAATTCATCTGTCATCACTCCTCCATGTATCAAACCTTGCTCAACAAGTGGTTGTTGTAGCAGTTTCCTATACTTGCCACTACAATTGTGGGATTACCAGTTTTATTTCCTATTGTTTTCATCATGTTCTTTATATTCTTTCTTTCATTTCTAGATCTTTCTGTCATATCTTGCTTTTTGTCCACTTTTGGTTTCCACTCCCACTCCTTTCTGAGATGCTTATGCTGATCTGAATAAAGATGTCATCTTAGGTTTGTGCTCTTCATATTTTAGAACTTTAACTGTGTTTGGATCTGATGATGTCAACAAATATATACGCAGTCCCATGACTGCAGACCTATATATGTAACAAATTTCAAGGAGGACCATAACTCCTCCAGAATGAGGGATATATAATATTAACATGCATTCTTTATTTATCATACGGCAAGCGTGAAGTAGTTTTCTTGTTTTCTGAGCCAACTGATCCAATGTTTTTTGGCCCAGTAAATCACACCAAAATCAGAACAGGAACAGTAACTTATCTTGAACTTTCCAAGATGTCAAAGTGATTTTCAATATTGGCTTTAAGCTTCAAATTATTCCTTACCAAGCTTTGGTCTCATGGGTTCATGCTTAACTGTTGCTCATTCATCTGTTCCCAGATATTTATTCAGCCCATCCTGTTCAAGTTGTTTTATATCATATTCCTATCCCAAGTTGATATTGTCTTGATACTTTAGTTTTCTTGCTACAAACATCGCTTTTGCACATTCATCAAGGCCAAATGTCTTTCTTATATCATCAGAAAAAAAAGCTTAAGCCATTTGTGCTTGTGCTTTCACTGGCTTGTCTGATGCTATTTGGTTTTAAATCATTCATAAAAAGTCGATGAGATGTCATTGGGCAGGGCTGATTTCTGTAAGTGAAGCATTGTCTAGTCTTAGTCTATTAAGTAAGCAGCTTAACAGGTTAAGAGCAAGCCAAAATAGCAGTGATAATAAAATCGCTCTATAATATCCTTCATCGCGATACTAATTTGCCCTTTATCATCATTCATTTGAAAGGCGGTTTGTCACTATTTCTTAGGGACTGCTACGTAATTTAACAGTATAGAATATATTTTATAAATCTGTAAGCATTCAGGAAAGGTGATGCTGTTATTTTTTTAATCTATCCATGCCATACATATGCACCATTCATTTGTATTGGTCTTTTTCTTTACAATGTTCAGTCAAATCACTTTTCATATCACCCTGTTATAACTTTGTTTAATAATAGATGATCCTTTGTTCCATGTGATTTTTTTTCATTATTTTTTTCTAAGTGACTATAAGCTCTGTCTGCATTGATTTTGTATATACTGTTGGAAGTCAAATTATTGGTGTGTAGTTCTTAGGATGGCTTGCAGGTTGGTTGTTAATGAGGGCTGTTTTTATTGCTGTTAACCAGACTGCTATCTGCTCAGGAAGGGCATATACATATTTTTTACTCAGGGCTAAATCATTACGTACAGATGTTAATAACTTTAGCATTAGCATTTAGCTAAAAGCTGGATACTGTATCTGAACCTTGGATTTTCCAGTTAGGAATCTTTCTTAATGTTGGTTTCAGTTTGAGTTATTACTTTGTTACATTTCAAATCCTCTATATTAGAGTTTTTTTTTAACTCTATTGATTTGGAGTCCTTACTATGTTTAACAGGAGTTGGTAAGATTTCTCCAAAATGTACTGATTTCTTCTTTTTTATGTGGTTTTACATTTATTTTTGCTTTCTTTCTTAATTTTCTATGTAGCCTTTTGGGTTCATTAATAAACTGTTTGTTTTATACTTTTCTGTTATTTTTGTCTATATTGTATATATTGCACGTTTTCACGCTTGTGCTGATACTTTTAGTTTATTATTAGAGATATTGTATAATAAAGCCAAATCTGTTTGGAATTTGTGGTCCTGCTTTTACCACATCTAAGACTTCTGCATATTCCCTTTTCTCTATTATTTTAATAGCAATGCTTTTTCCTTCCATTGTACTTTTTCCTTCATTGCCTTTGTCACTTTGCATTTTTTGGTAACACTGTATCTGCTATTAGTTTAGCTGCACAGTACTGTATTCTATTTATATTATATCATATTACTCTGTTTTGTCTTCTAAAACTGTGGGCCTTATTCACTTTCTGTAATGTATTTAGTCTATCTTAATATGTCTCAATTTCTATTAAATCAAGCAGGTTTGCCTTTAGACCACTTTCTTCTTCACTAAACGTGTCTCCTCTATTTCCTGATCTTTCCCTTGCTGTGCAGTTCTACCTGGATTTTCATGTCAGTCTCCTACGGAAAGTCCCAAATCACTACCCTGCATTATACCCTTCCAAATACATCCTGCTCTGCTGCACCGCCAATTGTGGACATACTGACCCATCATGTTGTGATAGTCCCTGTATTAGAGTTCCCATAATAAAACCTTCACTCCACAGTTAGTCTATCACTTAGGTTAAGATTTCACTGAACTTGTTTACTGCATTCCCCTTTTGTGTTCTTCTTCTTGCCTTCATAAAACTGACCATAGCCATATATCTATGCTTGCATTTTTCTTCAAATATTTATCTTTGGAGGTACATTTTTTCATACTTATTATCACTTTCTTTTAAATATAAATATTGCACCAGATCAGCTCTGTTTTCCTTGTCCATGTCCAAGTTTCTTTTTTTTTATAAATTTTAATAACCCCTTTTTGTTTTTTTTTTTCTTTCTTGTAGTACTTTCTCAGTCATATCCTTTTCAAGACAGCCCAATGCTTCTTCATTTAGGTAATTACAGATTTTAAGCTATTATCTTTAGCTTTTAACAGTTTTTCTCAAGCAAATATTTTTTTTGTCTTTATGCCTCCTGCATGGCCTGTTGTGTTTTTATAGACAGGTTCTTCCTTCTACTGTGGGGGGGGGGGGGGCACAGTGAGGCCTAGCCCAGTGGTAGGAAAGCTTCCATTTCCTTTGGTTTCTACACTACCTGTTTCATAGTTCTAACACCAGTGCAGATGCCAGCAGTGGGCACCTTTTATTCTCATTTTTTTTAATTTTTTTTTATCTACCTTTCTTCATGATAAATAAAATACAGTCTATATATCAGTATAATTTTGGCGAGATTAGGGTCCTCCATATGAAGGTAGTCACCAAGGCTTGAGGATGAATTCTGTTCCAGCAGTATTAGTTGCCTTCTCTTGCTGATTCCATCTCTCCTTTTTTGTGAACTACATAATGTTTCTGGAGGTTAGCTGGACGTGAGAAGCCCTTACTACATTTGGTACACTTATATGGTCTCTCTCCTGTGTGAGAATTTTTGTGGTACTGTAGTAGTTTCTTTCGTGTAAAGCACTTACCACATTCAGCACATTTGTGCGGTCTCTCTCCTCTATGAGCAGCAAGATGGTATTGAAGACTCGTAACATGTGTGAAACATTTTCTGCATTCAGTACATTTATGTAGTTTCTCTCCTGTGTGAAGAGCGGAATGCCTTTGAAGACTGTAGGGACGAATGAAGCACTTACTGCACTCAGAACATTTATGCTTTTTCACTCCTGAGTGAATGGCAAGATGCTGGCGAAGAGTGTCAGGGCGTTTGAAGCATTTATTACATTCAGTACATTTAAGTGGTTTGTCTTCAATGTGAGTTGTACAATGGTCTCGAAGAGTACTGAGACGTGAGAAGCTCTTCCCGCATTCTTTGCATTTGAATGGCTTCTCTCCTGAGTGAATGGTACTATGCTGTTGAAGAGTACTGCGACGTGTGAAACACTTACTACATTCAATACATTTAAATGGTTTCTTTCCTGTGTGAATTACAGAATGTTCTTGAAGAGTACAGAGCCGTGCAAAGCATCTACTGCAGTCTACACATTTAAATGGTTTATTGCCACTGTGACACACTTGATGACGCTTTAGTAAGCTATTTCTTGTAAAAAACTTAGTGCATTCACTACATTTATACAGTTTCTCTCCCGTGTGAATGGCACAGTGGTTTCTAAGATTACTGAAACGTGTGAAACTCTTAGTACATTCCACACATTTGTATGCTTTCTTCTTTGTGTGAGCTTTGTGACTTGTGCCATATTCTGACGTATTCTTGTTGTTATGTCCTGAATGAAGCTGTGATACAGGGGAGGGATGGATCTTGTCTGAGCCCTTCACAAGCTCAGCACATGAGTGCAGGTTCTCAGATGGGTGGCATAACTGAGGTGTAACTTGCCCACATTCAAAGCTCTTGCTGTAGTTATGTCCTGAGTGAAGCTGCTGTACCAGAGTGAGAGGACAGGTGTCATAACCTTTCACATGCTGCAGGCTCTCTGTAGACTGATGTAATGGGAGTGTTCCAAGTGATAGCCGCTGACTGAATCTCACACTATACGCTGTACTTCTGAGACCTAAAAATGATTAATTACTGTTTTATTACAATGAAACAAATGCCATATTTTCATCACAACAGCATGTATGCACTGTTTTGCAAATTATTCAGAATTTGTCTTTCAGCTGTTTATTTAGTCACGTACAGATGTTTTATTGTAGCGTATCACCCCCTCCCCCAGTGAGATGTACTGTAGTAAACTCAGCATGTAGCCTAGCAAATACTGCCTAAATACTGCCTAATGCCTAGTGCAGCAGGATTGTCTATAAAACGTCCTAATACTGCCAAGTAACATTTTGAAATGGTACTAAATTATACTGATTTTTATATTGCTGTAAACAATAATAAACATTAAACACTACATTACACTGGGTCTACTGCTTAACGTTGAAAATATACTTCTCCGAAATTAAGCAGTAGACCCTACACTTCAGCGAAAGTCCACTTAAATGAAAGTGCACTTTCGCTGAAGTCTAGTTCCCTGGGCTACCCAAAACAAAATTAAAAACACTAAAACATGTTTTTGCAGGGGGGCAAGCCCACCCTGCACCCCCCACACACCCCTACTTAAATATACCAACTCCGAGATTGCACTTCAGCGGGGAAAAGGGAATATTCCCATTTCGTGCTCTAGTGTGACTGCAGAAGTCAATGTTCAAAGTTTCACTACTTCGAACAAGTGGACTCGGTGAAGTGGGGTTCAAAGTAGTGAAACTTCGAACATATTGACGGAACCCATTACACTATATTTGTATGTTAAAGCCAAGACAGCTGGACTGCAATGATTTTTATTTAACAATGGTTTCCACGCCATCATCAGCAACTTTCAATCTAAATGCACGAGTAAAACTACTTTACTTCATATGTATTGTACTTCTATGAATTCCATGTTTGTCTGAGTTCATAGCACTTTTATACAGAGATAATGACTTACATTTGAATTTTAGACATTATATCATTCAGAAAATGCATGCAGATGCAAAATCTGTTATTTTAGTAACTTTCTAAGTTTATTAGAGCAATGGTTAAAATCCTAGGAAATCGCCAACGATCAAAGTCTCTAAATAATGACTGAAATTTCAGTTTCTGACTTTGTATAATTTAGAAAATCCATGCTAAAGCAATACACTCTAATGCAATACCTAAACTTATCAGAGCAATATTTAATATCTGGCCCTTTGTCTGAGTTCATAGCACTTTTATACATAGATAATGACTGACATTTGAGTTTTATACATTATATCCTTCAGAAAATGCATGCAGATGCAAAATCTGTTATTTTAGTAACTTTCTAAGTTTATTAGAGCAATGGTTAAAATCCTAGGAAATCGCAAACGATCAAAGTCTCTAAATAATGACTGAAATTTCAGTTTCTGACTTTGTATAATTTAGAAAATCCATGCTAAAGCAATACACTCTAATGCAATACCTAAACTTATCAGAGAAATATTTAATATCTGGCCCTGGTTTAGCACCCTTTATATCCTTCAGAAAGTGCATGCTAATGCAGAACTTGTCATTTTATCAACTTTCAAAGTTTGTAAGGGCAATACTGTGAAGAAAGGGTGAAGGCATACACATATTTAATTTAGCCAATAATATAAATAATCTATTTTATTTTAATGTGTAACAACAGCTGGGGACATTGACGGTCTAGCTATCAATGTTGCCACACCGAAGTCACCTGTCACTCATGCAGGGAACACCCAATCCTCTCCTGGAGTACTCCGCTACGATACAACTGATGCAACTTCCCATCAACCAACCAGTTTAAATCACAAGCTTAATTATTGTTTCACAATATTATGAATAATCCAATGTGGGTCGTTTTTGACTTTTCCTTTTCACTGCTCATACATCTGTTAATACTGCCCACCTTCTTGTAATTTAATGTCTCTCACTTAGTATTTTAGGTAATATGAGACACAGGTGTATGCTGCTTAATTTTTCACTACCTCTTTGAGTAACTTACTTCCTTTTTCTGTAATCACCGGTATGTAAGCTATTTAATTACCCTTATAACACTGTCTGTCTTAAGTAACTTTTCAATAATGCCTGTGACAGACACAGGCACACAGATGAATCCTTTATACTTATGTTCAACCTTTGCCCAGCTAAATCTATGCACACTCCTTTGATTTCCATGCTAACCATGTGGTTATTTATAACCTCAGGCTATACATCTTTCTTGTTTCTGCCTTTAGATACCAATCAGATTATATGCATTTGCTTCTCCTTCTGTCACTACAAACAGCTGCCTTGTTAACTGTCAGTTTACCATAATAATAATGCAAGGTGTATGCATTTTGTATTGCATAATCAAGACTGCTGGGTTTTCTCACAAGGGTGAAGCCTGAGTGATCGAACATACAATGGAAGAGAACATAACACTATAATCAATACTCCCACTACATTTAATTGTTATTAAACAATGACTGTGGTGCTTTGGGCTTTATCATTTTCAAAAAGTGTTAAAAGAAAATGTCTTAGGATGTTTCAGTCTCTATGGGCCTTTGTCATACCTCTCAACCTCTTAGTGAAAGAAATCTGGACAAAGCCTGACAAAATGGGGGAACAAAGGCCCAAAAATAGGGACAGATTTTAAATATTGCACTTTTAAATTTACAGAGTTGCTAGAGTAACAGGGTTTGTGTTAACATACATTTTCTGAAGGATTTGAAGTCTGAAATTCAAATGTATGTCATTATTTGTGACTTCAATCCTCAGATCATCTCAGTGATTGGCAGAAAACCACAAATTTTATAAGAAACTGACCAAAAATATGAGGCAAAAATCTGGACATTCTGCAAAAATGTGGACAGTTGAGAGGTATGGGCCTTTGTGTTTGCTCAAACTATAAGTATACCAGTTCATGTAGTATGTGAATGTCTTATAACTATGACTGGTAAAAGAAACAAGATAGAATGTTTTTTAAAAAAGCATTAACTAACTTTGCAACCTGGTTAAACAGAAAGGATGGTTCTGTATTCTTCACTTGTGTAAGCTGGCCCATAGTAAATCCCAGTTCACAAAGCGATTACTTGGTGAACTAGGATAAAACACTGCTTGTAGGACAAATAGAGAATTAGGGAAGGGAATTTGTTCAAATGGAATTTGTTTTGGGGATCAGGAGCAAGAAAGAGAAAACCTGCTCTAAAGTATAACTGATTAGGGTACTGTTAAGTTTATGTAGCCATTAATAAAGAAAAGAACATGAACATCATTTTCTCAGTACCCACCAATGATAGATTTTAAGTTATTTTCTTTCCTTAAATGCAGCCGTAGTTCTGCATGAGTTATACATTTATATTACAACAGAGAACTTGTACTCCAAGAATCCTTAACGGTAGTTCTAACTGTAACTCATACAACCATACAGCGCTTAATCCTTCAGTAATATACAATGCATCTGTGTAATACTTATTTCTAGGTTATGTCTCCAAATTCTGCACTCAGTATATCTCAGTCTTGTGACTAATTTAGTTCAAACACTGTGATTCTGTTGAATGCAGGTAACATAGTTTAGCTACTCACTTACTGGTGATTGATATATTTATTCATATGAGAACAGTGATCCTTCTTAGCTTTTCCATAATCTGCAACATATCAACATTTTATTTTCTAGACTGTAACATTTGCACTTGTATATGTGTTGTAATAATACCATAATTTATAGAGGATTATATTTCCACTAGCTGGAAAATTTTAGTAGCTTTATAATGCACAGCACAAAAAAGTTATGCACTTTCCATGAATTAATTTATAGTAATAGAAGTGCATTAAATTCTATTGTATTATTATATAAATGTTTTGTTGATGACTGCTTTTTGATTTGGAGAGGAGATGAAGCCAGACTGATTAAATATGTGGAATATCATGATATTCAACATACATCCTAAGATTTTAAATGGTGTGTTCAAGTAACCAGATTAATTACTTGGATATAAAATTAGATAAAAATGCAGGAATAATAGATACAAGTGTTTACAAGAGAGCGGTACATACAAATAGATATACACGTAGGCAAACTATGCATGCACCACATCTATTTAAGGCATACCTCTAACCATACCGAATTCCTCTGTAAATACTGGTTTTGAGGGCAAAATATTGGGGTGCCATGAATTCCCAATTGGCTGTTTTAATTTCCAAATTTCCCAGTTTTTTTTTAAAGTTTTTTTTTTTTGGAGTGGGGACAAATTTGTTCCTGGCATCATCATGTGCAGGGTGTGCACAATGACGTCAGCTTCAGAAGGCAGACAAACAGACTGTCAGAATTCAACTGATATTCTTTAATACTTAATTTAAACTTATTTAACTGTAGCAGTCAAGAGCTGTAGAGTCGGACCGGTCTGCGGGTTTTTCCTCTTCTTATTCAGGCAGAGCACATCTTTCTTCCCCCATCCAAGCAAGGTAAAAAAAAAATCACTGAAATGAGAACTGCATTCTTATTTTATGTCTGATTATTTTATGTATTGCTATTTGGGCTCACTGCGTTCTTCTCATCTTATATCTGAGTGTGTGTCTGAGGTTTTCTTTAGGCTCGCTGCATTCCTTTATGCTTATATATTGCTATAAGAATCGAGAGCTTTTATGTTTTGCTACTTGAGCAGAGACGTATTTTGGACTCAAGACCAAGAGCTGCATTCCTATTTTATATATTGCTATGAGAAACGAGAGCTGCAGAGATGTATTTGGGCTCAAGCTGCATTCTTATTTTATGTGTAACAGCTGCATTCTCAAGAGCGAGAGCTGCATTCTTAATTGATGTGTAACGGCTGCAGTTTTATGTGTAACTGTCACATTCTGCATTCTTATTTTATGTGTAATGGCTGTATTCTTATTTTATGTGTAATGGCTACAGCTTTATGTGTGTAATGGTTGCATTCTCAAAACCGAGAGCGTTTTATGTGTAATGGCTGCATTCTCAAGACCATAACCTGCAATTTTATGTGTAACAGATGCATTCTTATTTATGTATTGCTATATGGGCAGAGCTGAGCTGTTATGTATTGCTATATGGGCAGAGCTGAGCTGTTATGTATTGCTATTTGGCAGAGGTGTGTGTGTGTGTGTGTGTGTGTGTGTGTGTGTGTGTGTGTGTGTGTGTGTGTGTGTGTGTGTGTGTGTGTGTGTGTGTAAATGCCCCACTTAAGTGTGACTGGTGGTTAGGGTTACTCAGACTCAAACCCTGTACAAGAAGCAAGAGCCTAAATTATCTACCCATACCACCACTTGTAATTCAAGGAGTTAAGTTTTACAGAATGTCTGTAATGTTTGGCTCATACTTTTGGTCCGTTCCTCTTAAAATTTGTGGTTTTCTGGCAAACCAGTGAGAACTGAATTCACTAAATAATGATAGCCATTTAAGTTTTCCTATCTTTCAGGAAACACATGGTAACACAACATTTTATTCTAGCAACTTTTCTAAGATTATACAAGCAATGTTTAAAATGTGTCCCTGTTGGTTTTGGGCCTGTGTCCCCCCACAATAAAGTTTGTCTTTTTCCAGATTTCTTGTGCTGCATAGTTCTTCAGGGGTGAGAAGTTTAGTGCTGCTTATTCCAAGTCTGTTTGTATTAGTGGAACAACAGGTAGAATACTTGCTTTTGATGCAGAAGGCTGTGGGTTCTACTCCCATAGTATGTAGATGGATTGCTGATACTGTACTGTGTTGTACTTTTAATGGGGTGGATGCTGCAGTCCTGAAAATGTCCTCTTTGGCGGAGATACCTAGTAGCTATGAACCTGTTATCAGTTTGCCATTCATTCTCTATTGCAATATTGCTAGCTTATCATTTTTTTAATGTAACATAGGCAATTTATTCCTCAAGGGCAACAGGCACTTTATTTGTAGATGAAACAATGAAATATAAAGCTGTTTGCTAGCAGCAACCTCTTCATTAGTCACAGTCTGGATCTCTTTAATGTGGAATTATTTAGATGACTTTTACTTCTGCAGAGACCGTGCATATTTACTGATAGTGGTGGATTGGAGAGGTTTGAGTAGACGTTTATGATGGAAATGTTCTGAATTGGGCAGTTTTGTCATTAATGGTTCATGCATTTTGTTTCATTGCTTACTGAAAAAATGTTCAAAACAATAAATTTAAACACGCTCTAACATGTGTGATGTATTATACAAGGAATATAATTTAATACAGTCAGGAAGGTGTATCAAAGAACTCATGTATGCTTCGTGTGCAAGAGGCCTATTGTTTTGAAAATAGCCCAAAGGTAATCTTTATCCACCACTGGCCAGATGCATTTTCTTTGAATGTGGGTTTCAATGCTGTTTCAATGAATGTGAGTTTCAAGGGTAGAGAAGTTTTAATGCTAAGTCTGTTTTACTTGTGAGACTGTATTGCTTTTTTTAGCAGATTTCTATTAGTGGCTGTGCTATAAAATGTAAAATAAAAGTTTTAAATGAAATCCAAATAATTATAGAAGTAAAGCAGTATGCACATTAGTGCTTATGGTAAATGGAGAGAAACAGCCAAGTAATGGGACATTAGAATGGCTGAAGGGGGGAGGGCTGTATATGGGGGGCCCAATTCGACCATGATTTTGTGAGGGGGGCAACAAACTCAAAGACAGTCCTGGGTGGCACAAACTCTAGCTATGCCACTGATTAGTAGGCCATGGAGTATGATGTTTGGAGGTCCTAGCAAACTATAACATTTTGTTAAGATTAGAAAATTATGTACCATTAAATGCCCTACTTTTACCACAAAACCCACATACTGCAAGTCACCAAAAACAAAATCCTAACATTCATCATCTTCTCCCATCCCAGTGAACATCATTGCTACACATTTACTACAAGGTCTGGGGCCATATTTTGGTTGTCTGTTCTTCAGATTGCTTTTGAAAGTTGATATACCATAATTCCATCGAGTGGGAAGGGTTACATAATTATGTATTCAAATGTTATGTTAATTGGCATACAGATTTGCACCTATTTTTCAAGGGTCTTTGTTCAGATTTTTGATGTTTCCAGGTCGAGAGGTATGATTTAAGGGAATTGTGAAGGGACAGCTAACTAGAGTCAGTAGACTTAATACAAATGAGGCTAAATGCAGGGAACAAATGAATGAAATGGCTTCAGAATTTGAAGAGAGAGGGTATGATGGTGCAGCTATACAAGAAATCATAAATGAAGTGAATAGTAACAGGGATCAGTCAGCTAGACCATTCTTTAAGGAAACTGGAGATTATAACCCAAATACTGAGAAACGTGTACAGGACAATAAAATTAGATATGTAATCACAAACAGCAGAAGAACTAATGAGGTAAAGCAAATAATTTATAAAAATTGGACTATCCTAAAAGCCATGCTAGAGTTAGAACACATACTGGGTGATAAACCCAGATTTACTTATAGGAACTGTAAAAAATTAAAAAGGAGATTGTGCTATAAGGACCTTAAACTTGATAACCATCATAACATTATGAATAATAAACATGGGACATATCCTTGCTACAAATGCAATTGTTGTAGAGACATTTTTACTGACAATACCTTTATACACCCAAGAACAGGGAAACAATACAATTTTAATTGCTATGCCACATGCATTACTACAAACATAGTGTACTTAGGAAGCTGCACTAGATGTCCTTCTGTCTATGTTGGTAAATGTAGTCGCAGAATAAAGGATTGAATTACACAACACAAATATGACATACATAGAAATATTGAAACAAATGTGCTGGCAAAACATATTTTAGAATCTGGTTCTTATCATGAGTTTAAATGCAGAGTAATTGATGTTGTACATAAAAGCATCAGGGGGAGACATTAACATATCTTGGAAATCAGTGACTATAACTGGATTCTAAGGCTGCACGCTGATTCAGATCCTGGCATGAATAATGCAATTAGCATTAAGACTATTTTAACAAAGAAAGAGATGCAATATTGATTTATTTTATTTTACTGTACTAGTGAATGCTTTTATAAGATATTTATATATATATATATATATATATATATATATATATATATATATATATATACATATTTGTGTTCTATAATTCACAGAGTTGAAGATGTTAAGATTTGCACTGGGTGTGATGAGGATGGACAAGATTAGGAATAAGTATATTAGAGGGTCAGCCCAGGTTGGAAGGTTTGGAGACAAAGCCAGAGGGGCAAGATTACGTTGGTTTGGACATGTGCTGAGGAGGGATGCAGAGTATATTGGGAAAAGATGCTAAGGATGAAGCTGCCAGGTAACAGGAAAAGAGGAAGGCCTTAGATAAGGTTTATGGATGTGGTGAGAGAGGACATGCAGGTGGTTGGTGTGACAGAGCAAGATGCAGAGGACAGGAAGAAATGGAAACAGTTGATCTGCTGTGGCAACCCCTAACGGGAGCAGCCAAAAGAAGAAGAAGAAGAAGAAGATATATATATATATATATATATATATATATATATATATATATATATATATTAGTGTTCTTGTCATTAATTGGATTTAATAATCTCTGATTGGTTGGCTGTGTCATGTGATTACATCTGAATTGTTTTATAAACTAGAGTAAATGTTTTAACTTAATTTGCTCTTAGGAAGGGTATTTTCCAAAAGTTTTGCACCTTATGTTTTTGTGTTTTAATAAATCACCTGACGTATCTCAAATTGGAGTTTTTTTGGTTTTCCTACTGTTCTATTCTTAACTTGTTCACCACAACACTATATCCATCTTCATAGGTTCAACTGAGTCAGGCTCCTTCCACACCTATTAGAGGACAAATCAATGTGGTCATCTGCAGGCAGAGAAACTCAGGAGGTTGAGAAGACAGATCCAAATGTCTCCAGGAATACCAGTTCCTCTGAAGAAGGATTGTGGGAGGAGCAACCATGCCTTAGTTTAAGGATCTCTAGAATGTCTCCAAATGAGACATCTTCAGGTGGTGATCTTGGGGATCCTTGTCCTTCGTTGAAAGTGGTATCTTCCATGGTAGATTCCTGTGGGGAGTCTAAGTGCCTCCTTTTGCACTTTCTCTTTTGAGATACTTCCATGGTGGGATGTTCCAGGGAAGTATCAGAAGAGATGGTGAAATTGTGCTGGGTAGCCTGGAGAGGTTAGGCTGGCTGTCCCTGTGGAGTTGTATGTTGAGGATCAAGGCCCAGAGACACATGAGATCCTGAAGGGAGATCTAAGGGGGGACAGACCATTCTTCCAGCTGAAGCAGAGAACACTCTCTCCATTACCTCAAAAGCAGAATGTCCTAGAGACAAGGAAGCTAATGGAGACAAGAAACCACACTTCAGCTCTGTCTTTCCTGAGTGCATTCCACCTGTGGCAGAGGTCGAAGCCAAGCTGTCCAAAGCCGAGGCTCTGTAGGTCAGAGATGGCTCTCAAAACTCTGGTGTCAACTCCAGCACCTCAGATCCAGCCAGGATTGTACAGCTCCAAGAGTCATCCCACTCCGAACTCGCTGGAGCCAGAATGCTTAGAGAAATACTTGGATCTAAGGATACATTTATCCTTGGATCTGAGCCAGATGATCTTGGCAAACTTGGATCCAAGGACTCTGAAATGGACTGATGGACTGGAAAAGGAGACAATAGTGGAGGGGTACAGCAGACCAAGGCTTCCTGACCAGAAGTGGTAGGAACTGGGAGAATCTCCAACTGTATCTGCACCAAGAGAAATTTCCTCATCATCCTATCCATGTTGGCTTTGATGAGACTCCTGGAAGAAGGACAGGAGGCTGCAGAAGGAGATTTTGAATGCTGTCTTTGCAAAAACAACACCGGGTCAATAGATGTTGAATACTGACTTCTCAGGAGAACCTTTGGATCCAACAAATTGGATCCAAAGAAGTTCCTGGGGATCCAAGATCCACCCTTGATACTGAAACCTTTGTATTTGTCCTTTGTTTCTTTTTTGGAAGTTTCATTGATGATGAAATGGAATATACAGATGGTCTAGGGGAAGTAATTTTAGGGCGTTGAGCCCCAGTAATTGCTTCCAAAAAAACAGTAGGTAATAAATCCTTTAATATTAGCTTATTTTTATGAATTTCCATAGCCTGCAGGTTGAAATTTTTACAGACTGAACTATCTACGTTCAGGTGAACAGGGCCCAGACAGTACACACACAGTTCATGTGCATCTTAGAGCAGAAGCTTATGACCACACTTCTTATGCTTCTTAAACCCAAAGGGACTTTTTCAGACATCTTGTAAGAACAAGGAATAGAAAAGAAGATTTTTTAAAGCTAAAGAAAGGGTCATAAGGGAAAGGGAAGAAAATAGTACCAAGAATGGTCTACAAGATTATACCAAAAGTATAGCAAGAAAACTTAAAAATATAAGATGAGAAAAAAAAGAAAAGAAAATGCCAGCAATGGTATATAAAAATAATACACTATGTATAAGAAAAAATGTAGGTAGAGAGAAAACCAGGAAAAAAATCACTTATCTGAAAAAATGCTCGTGAACCAAGATGACCATGTCTATTTCGCAAAAGCAGAAAAAGAGATTTGAGGTATGTTAGGGATTGGTGTATTATGGGTAGGGAGGAGATCAAGAGCTTTTAGGTGGCCACAAGCTATAGCAATGGCTAAGTCAGATTCGATGATCAAATCTGAACCCAATAGTTGAGGAATGAATGAAAACGCAAATCAGGTTATATCTTGTATTCTACATGAACATGTCAATAATAGGTTCATAGGTTCATAGGTTCATACTAGGCTATCTGCCCAAGGGCATTTATAAGCCTAGCCCATAGTTATGTGGCTTTCGCCACCCCTTTAGTTTGAATAAAAACTATGCCTATCATTTTGCTGTGCCTCTGTCAAGCAGTGGCGCTGAAGTAATCCCTGGGGTATATCTGCAATCTCCCATCCATTGGTCAAGATTCCTCTTGAACAAGACCAGAGAGGTGCTCTGCCTCACATGTACCGGGATTTTGTTCCACAGCATAGGAGTCTCTGGGTGATGAATCTGTCCCTCCAGCACGTTCTATTTATAACCGTGTCAAGGTTTAAGTCTCCGCCCTTGTGGTTCTGAGGGATCTAGATTTTTGAGGTGAAGCATATTCATCAAATCTGGGTTTGACATGGCCTTATATGTCAGGCACAGGTCACCTCTGAGCAAGCGGTATGAGACTGAATAGAGCTGGAGTTCTTTCAGTCGGGCAGCATAAGACATATTTTTGAGACCCTTTATCCTTTTGGTGAGGAACTTTTGGGGCCTTTCAAGCTGCAGCAGGTGTCTGGTCAGATACATTCGAGCGGGCATTGTACTCAATCATAGGTCTAATAAGTGATGAGTACAGGGGACGATGACCTCCCTTGATCTAGATGTGAATCCCTTCATGATCAGGTGGGTGATATAGAAGGTTTTCCTAACTACTTTAGCAACATGAGTGTCAAGCGAAGGCTACTGTCAACCTGGGTCCCCAGATCTCTGATGACTTTTCTGTGCTCAGTGGATTGCCACCTATATGGTAGCTAGGGGTAGCCTTGTTTTTCCCAAAGGGTATGACTATGCATTTTTGGCGTTTAACTTCAGGCCATGGCTCTGGCACCAGTTATCCATTTCTGTGAGGCCCTTCTGGAGGATATCTGTGTCAGATGTGTTTTCGACTATGGCCCAGTTTGCAGTCATCTGCAAACTTTGTCAGCCATAACCCTCCTGTGTTTGCTTGTACTTCAGAAAAGTAGATGCGAACAAGAGTGGACCCAGGACTGAGCCCTGTGGGACACCACTTGTGACAGGCTTTGAGTCTGACATGGCTCCAGCAACTCTGACCCTGTGGGTTCTGTCACTTAGCCAGTTTGCAACCCATCTTGTGATGTATGGGTTTACATTCAAGCTGATGAGTTTTTCGATGATACCTGAGTGGGGTATTGTGTGAAGGCCTTTGCCAGGTCGAGGTAGGCTGTATGGACTGCCTTTCCCTCATCAATGGCCTTGGTGACTGTCTCGAAAAAGTCAACCAAGTTTAAGAGGCAGGATCTGCCTTTGACAAAGCCAAACTGAGTTGGATCCAAAGTCTGCAAGTTCCCTATGTCTTTATTTATGAGTTCCATTATGATCCTCTCCATGGCTTTGCAGATAAGGCTTGTCAAGCTAATGGGGTAATTTCCAGGGTCTGTGGAGGCACCGCCCTTATGAAGTGGGACCACAGTGGCGTCGCCACTCCTTGGAGTGATCCTGAGGTGAGGCTAAGATTAAACAGCTGTCCTAACTGTGGGTTTAATTCCTCATTGAGTTCATGAAGCACACAGCCGGGGACACCATCCGGTCCCATGGATGCTGTGTTTTGCCTTAGTGAGGCAGTTCTCACCTGGGCGTTGGAGATGTTTGGGGGCTACAATCCTCTGGAATAGATATCTCTCCTTTTGGGGGAAGGAGAAGTTTGCACTGAACCTGTCAGCCAGTATGTTGGCAATGTGTGTAGGTTCAGTAATTTTCACATCATTTTGAACTAATTCTGAGCATATCTGGGAGTTTCCTCCTAGGTTTCTAACATAGCTAAAGAAGGCCTTATGATTCTCTTTAGAGCCCTTGGCGATTTTTCTCTCAAAATTTGCCTTGGATGATTTTATGAGAGCTCTTAGTTTTACTTATAATGATCAAAGGTGTCTTACCTTTCAAGGATTTTGCTCTATCTTGTAGTAGCTTCCTCCTTTTGTTGTAGAGCTTGTTTATGGCTGGGGTCCACCAGACTGGACGCTTGCCTTTGGTACAGAGAGTCTTAGTTTTGTTTGGGATTGCCTGATCCATGCAGTCCTGTAGGTGCTGGTAGAAGGCATTTGTAAGTGATTCAGCGGTTTGAGTAATGTTTACCACTGGCTCAGGGGCCTTAAAGGAGACCACACTAGTTTTTAGAAGTGTGAAATCGGCTTTTGAGAAGTTTTTCACTGTGGTCTTTTTGTTTCAGGTGGGGCGGGATGAGGACCTCCAGCGAGATTAGTTTATGATCTGATCTCACCAGTGAGGGGTATACTTCGGTGTTGAACATTTTGATCCCATGTTCGTGATGATGAGATCAAGTATGTTTTCTCCTCTTGTGGGGATGGTGACTAGTTGTTCCATGGCATTTGAGTTTATGAACTCCAGGAATCTTTGGGTTAGAGTGTTCGGGCTTGAGTAGTGTTCCCAGTCTATATTAGGGTAGTTAAAGTCACCTAGTATGATGGTGTTTGGAGATACATTTATCCCTCCAATGTTTTCAGGAAGGCCATGTGAGGTTCCTGAGTTTGAGAGGGTGGCCTGTAACATGCTACAAATTGCAGAGCAGTCTTGCCTATGGTTAATTGCACCTGGATGGTCTCCGATGCATCATGCGTTGCCACCAACCTTGAGGTGTGGGTGTCCTTTATGAATATGGACACCCCCTCCTTTCTTAGTGTTGTCCGGATTTTGGGGCGGGCATGATATGAGGTGAAACCTGTTAGTGCTGGGGTGCTCTCAGGAGCCTTGAACCAGGTTTCTGTCACAGCACAGACATCGATGTTCTCCATATTGAGAAGGGCCTCGGTCGTGCATCTTGAGATTGAGACTTCTGGCATTGAGCAGCATTACCCTTAGTTTTTTCCTTTTGGTGTTCTAGGGTGGTAGGTTTAGAATTTGAGCCTTGCCTAAAAAGGCACTATGGGGTGGCAGAGCCTTTGCCAATATCCGGAAGCCCAGGGTGACAGGTGCAAGCCGTCCCCAGCGTGGCTTGTCCAGCATGTCATCCCAGGCAGACAGACATTGGATCCCCTTTGAATGACACCAGAATTTAAGCCAATTATTAAAGCTGATCATCTTATCACTGTATTGTGGCATCATTCTAGGTGAAGGTAGGATACTGCTCAAGGTCAGGGTCATACCTGCCTGGGCTACATAATCAGAGAGCTCCTCGATGTCCCTTTTCATGTAGTCCAAGGAGGTACGTCTCAGGTCGTTGACACCAGCGTGGACAATGACTGAGTCGTGCCTTACACCCTGCTGTTGAGAGACCACGAGTGCTGTAAGTTGTGGCGGATTCTAGCGCCTGACAGGCAGCTTACTGTGACCTTCTCTTTACTCAGTCTGGACACATGGAATTCAGCATTCTCAACGTTCAGTTTTGCGATAGGAACCCCTATAAACTGTATATAGTTCATGAGGTAGCATGGATTAATGTTAAAATTGGTAAAGTGTATTGTAATTTTAAAACTATATTAAATTTCATGGGTTATTAACAACAAAATGAAGAAGAATGTCAGCCCTTGGAATAATTTTAAATCTGGAATAGTGCATATAGCTATCTGTTTTCTAACAATCTTTACACATACACATACTGTATCAGGTATAATTTTTTTATTTTGATCCTCATAACGTTATTTATTTGCAGTGCCCGACTAGATAACAAATAAGACAGACACAGGATGTGCTCTCTGTTGCAATGAGGTGTATATTCAAAATGAGACTTCTACAATACGGATATGCTAAATGACTCTGAAATCACTGTAGCTACCTCACTGTCATTAAAGCTGTGCTACCCATACATAACTACCCCTTTTCATAAAGATATCTATAAACGGGCCTATATCACGAAATTGAACTTCCAAAATGTCGAACACCATAAGTTCGAACTTGGAAGCTTGAATTCGGACAACATCGAACCTTCAAAACAGCCAATTTTTTCCCAGGAAAAAAAAAATAATTCGAAAACACACACATAACAAAACAGCCGAATTTTTTCCAGGGAAAAATAAACTTCATTCGAAAAAACTTACAATCACACCAGACACCTTCAAAACCTACACTAAACCTAACATACACCACTATCTATGCAGTATCCTTAACTGAGCCCTAACCCTAAAGTCGTCTACCGCGCCGCAACCGGCGCTAACCTAAGTCGTCCCTAAAGTCCGTACTGACACCCGCTTCACCTATCCGGCCCTATAACCTAAACCCCGTCATACCTTACCTTGACCTGGTCTGAAAATGTCGAAGCCGCAGAAATGGGCAACCAAATTCTTTCCCTGGGAAAGAATTCAGGTTTCCGTGGCTTTGACATTTTCACCCTTCGAACTACCAAGTTCGGCCTTCAACATTTTTTTTCTGTTTTTTTAGCATGTCGAATTGGGCGATTGGACACATGGAATTCAGCATTCTCAACGTTCAGTTTTGCGATAGGAACCCCTATAAACTGTATATAGTTCATGAGGTAGCATGGATTAATGTTAAAATTGGTAAAGTGTATTGTAATTTTAAAACTATATTAAATTTCATGGGTTATTAACAACAAAATGAAGAAGAATGTCAGCCCTTGGAATAATTTTAAATCTGGAATAGTGCATATAGCTATCTGTTTTCTAACAATCTTTAATATCTGGGGAATTCAACAGTCCTACTTACATTAGACATATTGGCTTCCTATTGGGAAATTTCATGATACACTACAGCTTTACTTGGAGCCATAGCTTCAGAGGTTTCCCTCTCTCTGTCTCTGCAACTTCTGACAATTATGGTTTCAACTACAGAGTAATTCCGAGAACTATTCCCTGTGGGGAACTGATATACAGACAGACACTTTAAATAGTGCTAGAAAACTACATATAAACTTAGATGAAGAGCTAAGCAGCCTAAAGAAGTTTGGCTATTCTGAATTTTTTTTTTTGCTATAACTGTTGCTACCTCAGTTTATTTAAGAACATACTGAAGTATGCAAAAAGGCTTCATTAAGAGACAAAAACCTAATTTCTAAAACTTAACTGCAAAAGCATTAGCATTTTCTTTGACTGAAAATGGCAACCAACTTGAAAGAGGAAGCTTGCCCTATACACCTCAAATATGGTTTACTATCATTTCCTCAAACCAACTTGGTTTGAGTGTTCAGATGTCCAAATCAGAAGATCGGAAATCAAAACACGGAACACAAGAAATGTAGAATGCAGCATTTTGGTAAAGTCGACATCTCAGAAATGTCGACTTTACTGAAAATGCTGCGCTTCCAGTTAAGAATAACAAAACCCACCCCCTCCTACTTATATATACAAACTACAAGATCACAATACAGTGAGAGAAAGGGTACATTTCCGACCCCCACTACAGTGCGCTCTACATTCAGAATGTTGAAATTCACAACAGCAAGTGCACACTAGCATTCACTGTTGTGCATTTCAACATTTTTTTTCTGTTTTTTAGCATGTCGAATTGGGCGATTGGACACACGGAATTCGAACAAAGTCTGATCACCCTTTCGATAGTAAACCCTCAAACACCACCCACACCTACACAAAACACCCCCACGTATGCGGAGGTCCTCAACCAAAGCATACCCAAACAAAAGAGACCTCCGAGGCATAAACACGCGCAAACTCTACTGCCTCCCACACCACACACCACACATAGTTCCCACACCTGTGTCTCAAAACCACTAAGGCCTAAACATAAACCCAATATATTACTCATAGGAGACTCCATTGTGAGACACATGGATGTGCCCCTCAACAGGCTGGATAAGGACAAAGTCATCGTTAGTTGTTTGTTGGGTGCCAGAGTCTGCCATATCACCAATGCACTCAAGTCTCTCAACAGGTACTTTTATGACTCTGTCATAGTCCGTGTTGGAGTGAATGACTTGAGACGCACCTCCCTGGACTATGTGAAGAGAGACATGATCGAGCTCACTGTGTCCCAAGCAGTATGTGAGTATGTGTCCCAGGCAGGTATGTTCCTAGCCTTAAGCAGCACTCTACTGTCACCCAGAATATTCCTTCAATTCAAACAAAAAATTATTGACTTTAAAAATTGGCTTAGTTTCTGGTGTCATTCCAAGTGGATGACAGCCTGGGATGACATGACTGACAAGCCACGATGCTTTGCCAGAGATGCCTGCATCTGACTCCCTTGGGCTTCAGGCTCCTAGCAAAGGCTCTTGCCTCCCTCATAGCACCTTTTTTTAGGCAATGCCATGAGGTCAAAACTACCAAAATGGAAATTTCATCAAAACATAAATTAAAGGTTATGCTACTAAACACTAGGAGTCTAAACATGAAACTGCACTCATTGCAAGCATTCTTAACCCTGGAAGAAGCTGACATTTGTGCAGACACAGAAACCTGGTTCAAAGCTGTGGACAGCACCCCAGCCATACCAGGTTACTCATCCTATCATTCATTCAGACCCCAAACTGTGGGCAGCAAAACAAAAGGAGGTGGAGTTGCAATATATATAAAAGACATACACACCTCTAGGCTGGTCAAACAGTATGATGCACAGGAAATACTCCAGGTGCAGTTAACAACTGACAAGACCCCTATTCAAATCATAGCTAGTTACAGGCCTCCAAATCTGACTCAAGATGCCCACTCCACCTATCTAGACCTCTCTGAATTTATCAAGATTCTTTACCCTGATCCTGGGTGACTTTAACTATCCAACCACAGACTGGAAGAAATACTCATGCCAAAACACAATGCCCAGAGATCCCTTGATTTCGTCAATGCAAATGCCTTGGACCAATTGGTTGACACCCCTACAAGAGGTGAAAATACCTTGGACTTGGTATTTACCAACATGAGTAACCACTGCAGCATCCCTACAGTGTCATCATCCCTGGTAAGATCCAACCACAAAGCAGTCACCCCCCCCTCCCCCAGCTAGGGTCAAACAAAACAATTTCTCCAAAACTGGTTACAACCTCCTAAGGGAAGGTATAAACTGCTTCACAGCCCCCTTCCCCTCCACAGGAGCTGGCACATATCAACAAACCTACATCAAAGTGCTATATGAGCATTTATGTAGTTGCATGGAATCAGGAATACCAGACAGGATGAAATAATCCTGCTCAAGGAAGAGTAGACCTGTCTGGTGTACATCTACAATCAATAAACTTTATAATAAAAGGAAAAAAATGCTGTCCAGGACTAAGAAGGAGCAGGTGGCTAACTGGAAGCAATCTCTCTTAGCCTGAACAAGCAAATAAGAGCACTAGTGAAATCCTCCAAAGCAAACTTCGAGTTCAAACTGGCCACATCTACTAAAGACAATCATAAGGCTTTCTTCACATATGTCCGCAGTCTCAAGGGAAGCACCCAGATCTGCTCAGAACTGGTGGCCAAGGACACCACATACACAGACCCTGTAGATCTAGCCAACCTGCTGGCAGACAGGTTCAGTGAAAACTTCACTCCTCTGTCCCCCCAGCAATAAAACAGAACATCCCCAGTACTTGCCCCGCTCCCCTTATCTCTAGGGAGCAAGTAATCACTGCCCTCTCAAAGGCAAAAAATACAGCCTCCATGGGACCTGATAACATCCCAGGCTGCATCCTACATGAACTCAAGCAGGAACATGCAGCACCATTAGGCACCCTATTCAACCAAAGCCTGAGTACCAGCTTTGTCCCAGCCGAGTGGAGAACAGCTACAGTCATCCCTTTACACAAAGGTGCTGCGTCCACAAATCCAGGAAATTATAGACCCATCAGCCTAACTAGCCTGATCTGCAAGACCATGGAGCAGATTATCATGGACCTCATTAACAAGGACATTGGCAACCTCCAGACACTTGATCCCACACAGTTTGGTTTTGTCAAGGGGAGGTCATGCCTGTTAAATTTGGTCAACTTCTTTGAGACAGTCACCAAGGCCATAGACGAGGGGAAGATGGTGCACACCACCTACCTTGACCTGGCCAAGGCCTTCTATACTATTCCCCACTCAGGTATAATAGATAAACCCTCTCAATTAGGCATCAATCCATATGTTACCAGATGGGTAGCACTCTGGTTCACTGATAGAACCCACCTAGTTAAAATAGAGGAAGCCACGTCAAGTAGTAAATGTGTAACAAGTGGTGTACCCCAGGGATCGGTCTTGGGGCCTTTGCTGTTTGGGATATACTTCTCAGAGGTGTAGGCCAAATCTAGTGGTCTATAGCTGACCAAGTTTGCAGATGACTGCAATCTAGGTGCTGTCATCAATTCCCCTAGTGATGTGGACATCCTCCAAGAGAGTCTCACCCATACAAATGAGTGGTGCCAGAAACATGGCCTCAAACTGAATGCCAAAAAATGCATCATCATCCCTTTTGCGGAGAATGATGTCCCCGCAAATTATCACACTGACAGTAAGGCACTAAGCACACAATCAGTCGTGAGGGACTTGGGCACCCAGGTTGATAGCAAACTGACTTTTGACCACCATATTGCCTCCATTGTACAGAAAGCTTTCTACATAGCCCACCTCATTAGTAAGGATATCTCATCCATGGACAAGGTGATCATAACATCCCTGTATTCTTTCCTTATAAGACCCATTATTGAGTACAATGTCCGTTTTGGCATGTATCTCACAAAAGCACATGCAGCAGTTGGAGAGACCACAGAGGTTCTTTACAAGGAGAATCCAGGGCCTCAAACATCTACCCTACACAGATAGGCTAAAAGCCCTGTCCCTCTACTCAGTCTCCTACAGACTCCTCAGAGGTGACCTCTGTCTGGCATACAAAGCAATCTCAGACACCGCCCTGATAGGACTGCTGCATAAATGCAAGTCAAGCTCCACTCGAGTAACCTGCATGCGTGACCTCAACCTGATCTGTGACATCAATAGGACTTGTTGCGGGACAGATTTGTGTCCCAGAGACTCCCCCTTTTGTGAAACCTTTTTAAATGCAACCTGGATAACTGAATGGGGAACAGATAATACACCTCTGGGATTCCACCTGTGTCCCTGCTGGACAGTAGCATAAGGTGCTGACTTGTTGGAACATGGGCTAAACTCTTGGCTAGGCTTGTAAGGGCCTCAGGGCCAATAGCCTAGTAACTTCCTATGATCCTATGATCCTAGTATATGGAGTACGTTTTTTTTATTTAACTGTTATAAATTTGCCCTTTGGATATTGAGTAAGTATTAAACTGTATAAGTTTTTCCTCTTTAACTTTTTTACGTTGGAAAGTAATGGAGCGTCTGGGTCATTAGAATGTATATGTTCATATAAAGTAGAAGATATAACTACCATACGTTACTCCAAGTGACAAAACAGTAAAAAAAGAATTTAACTATAACTGAAAAAAAAAACAGTATGATTCCAGATTCTGCATCTTGAAATCAGTCTTAGTAATGGGACCTCAGATTCTGTCAAGGAATATCAGAGAGGAAACGCATCCAGATACTCTTAACCTTTGAAAGCCAGCTATAATGTATAGGAGAAGAGATAATTATTGATAAAGACATCCAACGAGACACTAATTTAATTTAAAAAAAATGTAACCCTTTGTACTGAAGTCTCGGGGGCGCAATCAATTAGTGTGTTCATCTGTTAACAGAAAGGTTAAAATCAACTAACAAAAGCTAGTGTATGGTTTAAATACAGTGTAAGAGTCACATGCCTAAGTTAATAGGCAATTAAAAGTCAATTTAGTTAAAGGAGAAGTACACAGAAAAAACAAAGAAAAAAAACTATAAAAATATCCAACAGCGGCATGGCTGCAAACAGTTCAAAGGAACTTTTTATTAACCAGAACACGAACACTGGTAAAATAATAACAAAATAAGCACTTACATTTGATAATGATTAAACTTCTTCAGATAAAGCACCAGAAATGAAATTCCTCCTTATATTAGTTTAGGGAAACATGTAAAAAACAATAGATATAAAATAACCAATCACATAAAAAGTTTTATCCAAGTCCAAATTAGTCTTAAAGTCACAACAACCTACAATAATAACATCTCCCATTTAATCAACCTGACATAAGCAATACTAAAACAAAAATGATGATATAAAAAATTAAAAATTTTATTTTTTTTATCTATCAAAGGATTTCAAGTTTAAAAAGTTTGTAATTGAGATAGGTTCATAGGTTCATAGGTTCATACTAGGCTATCTGCCCAAGGGCATTTATAAGCCTAGCCCATAGTTATGTGGCAAAACCCTTTAGTTTGAATAAAAACTATGCCTATTATTTTGCTGTGCCTCTGTCAAGCAGTGACACTGAAGTAATCCCTGGGGTATATCTGCAATCTCCCATCCATTGGTCAAGATTCCTCTTGAACAAGGCCAGAGAGGTGCTCTGCCTCACATGTACCGGGATTTTGTTCCACAGCATAGGGAGTCTCTGGGTGATGAATCTGTCCCTCCAGCACGTTCTATTTATAACCGTGTCAAGGTTTAAATCTCCCGCCCTTGTGGTTCTGAGGGATCTAGATTTTTTTGAGGTGAAGCATATTCATCAAATCTGGGTTTGACATGGCCTTATATGTCAGGCACAGGTCACCTCTGAGCAAGCGGCATGAGACTGAATAGAGCTGGAGTTCTTTCAGTCGGGCAGCATAAGACATATTTTTGAGACCCTTTATCCTTTTGGTGAGGAACTTTTGGGGCCTTTCAAGCTGCAGCAGGTGTCTGGTCAGATACATTCAACAGGGCATTGTACTCAATCATAGGTCTAGTAAGTGATGAGTACAGGGGACGATGACCTCCCTTGATCTAGATGTGAATCCTTCATGATCAGGTGGGTGATATAGAAGGTTTTCCTAACTACTTTAGCAACATGAGTGTCAAACGAAAGGGCACTGTCAACCTGGGTCCCCAGATCTCTGATGACTTTTCTGTGCTCAGTGGATCGCCACCTATATGGTAGCTAGGGGTAACCTTGTTTTTCCGGAAGGGGTATGACTATGCATTTTTGGCGAACTTCAGGCCATGGCTCTGGCACCAGCTATCCATTTCTGTGAGGCCCTTCTGGAGGATATCTGTGTCAGATGTGTTTTTTATGGCGCCTAGTTGGTTTGCAGTCATCTGCAAACTTTGTCAGCCATAACCCTCCTGTGTTTGCTTGTACTTCAGAAAGTAGATGCCGAACAAGAGTGGACCCAGGACTGAGCCCTGTGGGACACCACTTGTGACAGGCTTTGAGTCTGACATGGCTCCAGCAACTCTGACCCTGTGGGTTCTGTCACTTAGCCAGTTTGCAACCCATCTTGTGATGTATGGGTTTACATTCAAGCTGATGAGTTTTTCGATGATACCTGAGTGGGGTATTGTGTCGAAGGCCTTTGCCAGGTCGAGGTAGGCTGTATGGACTGCCTTTCCTCATCAATGGCCTTGGTGACTGTCTCGAAAAAGTCAACCAAGTTTAAGAGGCAGGATCTGCCTTTGACAAAGCCAAACTGAGTTGGATCCAAAGTCTGCAAGTTCCCTATGTCTTTATTTATGAGTTCCATTATGATCCTCTCCATGGCTTTGCAGATAAATCCTGAGGTGAGGCTAAGATTAAACAGCTGACCTAACTGTGGGTTAAATTCCTCGTTGAGTTCATGAAGCACACAGCCGGGGACACCATCCGGTCCCATGGATGCTGTGTATTTTGCCTTAGTGAGGGCAGTTCTCACCTGGGCGTTGGAGATGTTTGGGGGGCTACAATCCTCTGGAATAGATATCTGTCCTTTTGGGGAGGGGAGAAGTTTGCACTGAACCTGTCAGCCAGTATGTTGGCAATGTGTGTAGGTTCAGTAATTTTCACATCATTTTGAACTAATTCTGGCATATCTGGGGAGTTTCCTCCTAGGTTTCTAACATAGCTAAAGAAGGCCTTATGATTCTCTTTAGAGTCCTTGGCGATTTTTCTCTCAAAATTTGCCTTGGATGATTTTATGAGAGCTCTTAGTTTTTACTTATAATGATAAAGGTGTCTTACCTTTCAAGGATTTTGCTCTATCTTGTAGTAGCTTCCTCCTTTTGTTGTAGAGCTTGTTTATGGCTGGGGTCCACCAGACTGGACGCTTGCCTTTGGTACAGAGAGTCTTAGTTTTGTTTGGGATTGCCTGATCCATGCAGTCCTGTAGGTGCTGGTAGAAGGCATTTGTAAGTGATTCAGCGGTTTGAGTAATGTTTACCACTGGCTCAGGGGCCTTAAAGGAGACCACACTAGTTTTAGAAGTGTGAAATCGGCTTTTGAGAAGTTTTTCACTGTGGTCTTTTTGTTTCAGGTGGGCGGGATGAGGACCTCCAGCGAGATTAGTTTATGATCTGATCTCACCAGTGAGGGGTATACTTCCGTGTTGAACATTTTGATCCCATGTTCGTGATGATGAGATCAAGTATGTTTTCTCCTCTTGTGGGGATGGTGACTAGTTGTTCCATGGCATTTGAGTTTATGAACCCAGGAATCTTTGGGTTAGAGTGTTCAGGCTTGAGTAGTGTTCCCAGTCTATATTAGGGTAGTTGAAGTCACCTAGTATGATGGTGTTTGGAGATACATTTATCCCTCCAATGTTTTCAGGAAGGCCATGTGAGGTTCCTGAGTTTGAGAGGGTGGCCTGTAACATGCTACAAATTGCAGAGCAGTCTTGCCTATGGTTAATTGCACCTGGATGGTCTCCGATGCATCGTCGTTGCCACCAACCTTGAGGTGTGGGTGTCCTTTATGAATATGGACACCTCCTTTCTTGGTGTTGTCTGGATTTTGGGGCGAACGCATGATATGAGGTGAAACCTGTTAGTGCTGGGGTGCTCTCAGGAGCCTTGAACCAGGTTTCTGTCACAGCACAGACATCGATGTTCTCCATATTGAGAAGGGCCGCATCTTGAGATTGAGACTTCTGGCATTGAGCAGCATTACCCTTAGTTTTTCCTTTTGGTGTTCTAGGGTGGTAGGTTTAGAATTTGAGCCTTGCCTAAAAAGGCACTATGGGGTGGCAAGAGCCTTTGCCAATATCCGGAAGCCCAGGGTGACAGGTGCAAGCCATCCCTGCGGGCAGCGTGGCTTGTCCAGCATGTCATCCCAGGCAGACAGACATTGATCCCCTTTGAATGACACCAGAATTTAAGCCAATTATTAAAGTTGATCATCTTATCACTGTATTGTGGCATCATTCTAGGTGAAGGTAGGATACTGCTCAAGGTCAGGGTCATACCTGCCTGGGCTACATAATCAGAGAGCTCCTCGATGTCCCTTTTCATGTAGTCCAAGGAGGCGCAGGGAGGCACGCTCAGGTCGTTGACACCAGCGTGGACAATGACTGAGTCATACTTGTACCTGCTGTTGAGAGACCTGAGTGCTTCGTTATGTGGCGGATTCTAGCGCCCGACAGGCAGCTTACTGTGACCTTCTCTTTACTCAGTCTGGTGAGCGGGACGTCAGTGTGTCTGACTATGGAATCACCAATGACAAGTGTGTCTGGCATTTTGTTTGGCCTTAAGGGCTGTGACTGTTTGACACTCTGACTGTGTGGTCTATGTGTTGCATGTGTTGGGTCATGAGGTGGTAGTTGTTTGGGTGTCTGCTTTGGTGGCCTCTGCTGTTTTGGTAAATTTTGATCAGAGCCTCAGTATGTCTTTGTGTGAGTATGTGTATGATTTGAAGTTGTGATGGTACCATGTGTGACTGGGTATGTATTGTGTGTGGTTACCTTCTCCTCCTGTCTGGTCTTGCCAGTCCTATGTTGAGAGAGCTCAGCCTCCAGTTTGGCCAGATAGTTGCATCTCTCGCATGTATTTGTGTTTTGTGGGAGAAGGAGAGGATTGTCTGTGTACATGAGGCAGTTGTAACATTGCCTCAATATTCCCAGGTTCACCAGTTGAGCTGGAGAGGACACTAGCAACTGATCCCTCGACATACTAGAAGTAGTAGATAAAGAGACTTTCAAAGGACTCCGGGGGAAGTGGGTTTTAGGCTGGTGGGGTACTATCTATAATAAGAGTGCTTTATCAAGGTGCAAGTACTGTAGGAGTAAGTGCTAGGCTTTACAGATAGAGAATAGTCTACTTGGGAATCAAGTAGAGATGAACTTTTCAGTTATAGGATATGCTGGTTAGATCAGCAGTACAGCTCGAGGAAGGTAGTTTTAAGGGAAAATTGGAAGAGTGGAATTTAGATGGCCCAAATAGTTTAACCTTGTTTAACCGCCACTGCTCTTGTGTGCAACAGTGGTAACTCCGCGCTAAATCACGCTTACGCGCGTTTAGCGTGTTTTATAGCAGGATAACATCATTATGACCTTGGGGGGGGGGGGTGGCAGTCGCATTCAAGAAAATCTGCCACCAAACCTCCCGTTCTTCCAATAGAACTTTCCAAGGAACCCCTCTTGGATTCCTGTTTGGGATCATACCATAGATAATTTGAAAGGACCCACGCATGGAATAAAGCATCCATACATTAGTAGTACATGAGGAAGTCATGAGGTCAATTTTTTTATTTGCAATCCATAGATCTAATATGCTGTTGAAAATGGACAGGGATGAAGTGTGTTTTAAGTGGATAGGAGTCTGTTCCACACAGCAAAATCCACCGTTAAATATACCTGTCCCTCCAAGCCATTCTGTTGATGTTTCAGAAGAGGTTTAAATCCCTAGATCAATTATTTCTGATTGCATTTGACTTGCTGATATGTAGTAAATCCATCAGTAATCGGTCAGAGGATGCCTTGCATTCCAAACACAGGTCACTTCGAAGTCTGTAGAATAGTAAGAATAGTGAAAGGGGTTTAAGTTGGTCCATGTAGGACATGTTGTTCAGCCCTTACATCCTTTTAGTGAGATATCTCTGTGGGCATTCCAGCTTTTTCATGTGTCTAGACAGATACATATCTAAGGGGCATTATATTCAATTATTGGCCTAATGAGGGCTAAGTAAAGGAGGACAATGGCATCCCTAGGTCTGGACATAATCCCTTTGTTTATAAGCTGTGCAATATAGAAGGACGTTTTTACAACAACAGGCACATGTTGGTCAAAAGTTAGGTCACTGTCCACAAAAGCTCCCAAACCATGAACAACTGGGTCACCTCTTAGGGGCATACTGTCAATGTGGTAGTTCCTCGGGGTAGATGATTTCCCAAAGGATACAATAATGCATTTTTTGGCATTTAGTTTCAAACCGTGATTTTGTCACCAGTTATTTATTTGAGACAAACCTTCCTGCAGGATGGCTATTTCATTTGGGTATTCAAAGACTGTGCCTAACTTGCAGTCATCTGTAAACTTAGTCAGCCAGAGCCATTTGGTATTTACTTCAGAAAGGTAGATGCCAAACAGAACAGGTCCCTGCACAGAACCCTGGCAGACTCCACTGGTGACTGGTCTTTTTGAGGAGGGTAACGTCCCTTGTCTTTATTATCTTTATCCTACCTTTGAGCCAGTTTGCAATCCAGCAGGTGGCATAGGGGCTTATTACTAGTTTATTTAGCCTTTCTACTATGCCTGGGTGGAGAACCGAGTCAAAAGCTTTGGCCAGGTCGAGGTATGTGGCGTGTATCATTTTTGCCTTCATCTATTACTTTGGTGATCTTTTCAAAAATAAAAATCCACCAGATGGAGTAAACATGCCTGCCCTTGAATCCAAAATGAGACAGGCCTAATGTTAGGAGGTTTCCTGTGCCCTGAATGATTAATTCACTGACAAGTCTTTCCATGGCTTTTTGATATCAGTCTGGTCAGACTTATGGGTCTGTAATTGCCTTGTTCTGTGGAAGGTCCTCCCTTACTCAGGGGAATGGCTGTAGCTATTCTCTATTCGCTTGGCACAAAACCCGTATGGGTGCTGAGATTGCACAGAGTTGTTAGGGGTGTGGCTAAAACATGCTTCATGTTATTTAATATGCATCCAGGGATATTGTCAGGACCCATCGATGCAGTATTTTTAGCATTTGATAGCACATTCAGAACTTGGTCTTGTGTGATAGCTGGCGGTGAGCCAGTTTCAGGTAAATCTTTAGGGGAAAGATGGAGGGGAGAGAGGGTAAAGTTAGAGCTAAATTTGTTGGCCAGTAGGTTAGCTATGTCTTCATTCTCAGTGAAGGTAACATCATTCACACTCAGCTCAGTACATTGCTGCATTGTGATTTTGAGATTACGAACACAACTAAAAAATGGCTTGTGATTTTCTTTAACTTGGCGTAGCTATTTTAGTCTCAAACTTGGCTTTGGTAGATTTTATTAAGCTCATGAGTTGTTTTACTTCAGTGACAAGGGCTCTAACATTCTCAGAATTACTCTTTGTACTTATAGGTTCATAGGTAGGTACTAGGCTATCTGTCCAAAGGCATTTATAAGCCCCCTTAGATTAGTTCCCTGTGCCTCTGTCCAGCAGAGCCACTGTAGTGATCCCTGGGGTAAACTTCCTGTTTCCCATCCACTCGTCAAGGTTTCTCTTGAAGAGTGTTAGTGAGGAGCTCTGCCTAATGTAGATTGGAATCTTGTTCCAAAGCATGGGAAGTCTCTGGGGCAGGAATCTATCCCTTCAGCACGTCCTGTTTATTGTTGTGGTGAGGTTTAGATCCCTAGAGCATGTGGCTCGAGGGGATATGGTTTTCTTTAGGTGGAGCATGTCCATCAATTCTGGGTTGGACATGGCCTTGTATGTCAGGCGGAGATCACCTCTGAGTAGGCAGTATGCAACCGAGTACAGCTGGAGTTTCTTCAGTCGAGCTGCATAGGGCAACTGTTTGAGGCCAGTGATCCTCTTGGTGAGGTACTTCTGTGGTCTTCCCAGCTGTTGCAGGTGTCTTGTAAGGTACATCCCAAATGGGGTGTTGTACTCTATGATGGATCTGATGAGTGATGCATAGAGGGGCACAATGACCTCTTTTGATCTGGATGCAAACCCTTTTGTGATTAGGTGGGCCACATAGAAAGATTTTCTAACCACTTTGGCAATGTGATTATCAAAGGAGAGATTATTATCTACTTGGGTCCCCAGATCCCTCATTTCGTCTTCCGTATTTAGGGGGCTACCACCTATGTGGTAGTTTGTGGGTACTTTGTTTTTTCCAAAGGGGATGACTATGCACTTTCTGGCATTTAGCTTGAGGCCATAGTTTTGACACCAGGTATCTGTCTCAGTGAGACCCTTTTGGAGGATGTCTGTATCAGCCAGAGAGTCAATTATAGCCCCTAGTTTGCAGTTGTCTGTGAACTTGGTCAGCCATAGTCCTCATGTGATTTCCTGTACCTCTGAGAAGTATATGCTGAACAGGAGGGGTCCTAGGACTGAGCCCTGGGTAATGCCATTTGTAACCGGTTTAGAGTCAGACCTAGCTCCCGCAACTCTTACCATGTGGGTTCTGTCCATGAGCCAGTTGGCAACCCCTCTCATGACGTAGGGGTTTATGTTCAAGCTGGTGAGCTTGTCTATAATACCACAATGGGGATGGTGTCGAAGGCCTTTGTGAGGTCTAGGTAGGCTGTGTTAAGGTTACCATACGTCCGGGTTTCCCTGGACACGTCCTCTTTTTCGGGATTCTGCCAGGGCTGTTTTTGAAAATTCTGCGATTTGTCTGGATTTTAAAACCTGGACAAATCCCAGAATTTTCAAAAAGCAGGCATCCCATTTTCGGAGTTTTTTCTCTGCTTTGTTTTTTTCTTTTTTGATTGGCTCGTATACGAACCAATCAAAAATCCCCAAACAGAACTTTTTTTTTTGTTTTTTTTGCTCTTCAACTAAGAGTAGAAAGAGGACGAATATTATTTCGTCCTCTTAAACTGAAGAGCAAAAAAAAAAAAAAAGGTCTTAGTTAGTCCTACAAGAGTAAAGACCATTTTTTTTTTTTTTTTTTGCTCTTCAGCCTAAGAGAATGAAATAATAAGTGCTCAGCACATATTTTGTTCGTCCTCTTTCACATACAAAGAATTATGGTAACCCTAGGCTGTGTGGACCACCTTTCCCTCATCTATAGCCTTGGTAACTGTCTCAAAGAAGTCCACCAGGCTTAGGAGGCATGATCTACCCTTAACAAAGCCGAACTGGGTAGGGTCTGGTGTTTGGAGGTTCCCAATGTCTCTGTTAATGAGATCCATGATGATGCACTCCACAGCCTTGCAGACCAAGCTAATCAGGCTTATAGACGATAGTTCCCGGGGTCTGTTGTGGCTCCACCTTTATGGAGCGGAATAACCGTTGCTGTGCGCCACTCTATGGGGACATAGCCTGTGACGAGGCTGAGTCTGAACAGTGTGTTTAGATGAGGGGTTAGTTAATCTATGAGCTTGTGTAGGACGCAGACTGGGACACCATCCAGTCCTATTGATGCTGTGTTTTTAGCTTTGGAGAGGGCTGTTTTAACCTGAGTGTGTGTGATTTCAGGGGTACTACATTCTTCTGGTATGTTTATGGGCCATTTTAGGGGTGAAAGGGGGGTGAAGTTTGCACTGAACCTGTCTGCCAGGATGTTGGCGATATTGGTCGGTTCAGTGTATTTTGTGTCATTCTGCACTAACTCTGAGCAGATCTGGGAATTGCCACTTAGATTCTTGACATAGCTAAAGAATGCCTTGTGGTTATCTTTGGAGTCCTTGGCAATTTTTCTTTCGAAGCTAGCCTTGGGTGATTTTATGAGGGATCATAGTTTCTTGCTGATACTGATCAGGGATGTCTTCCCTTCTTGGGATTTTACTCTTTTCTGTACTAGTTTCCTCCTTCTATTGTATAGCATGTTTATGGCAGGGGTCCACCAGACTGGTTTCCTTTTCCTGGAGGAGTGAGTCTTGGTTTTGCTTGGGATAGCACAATCCATGCATTCTTGTAGGTGCCTGTAGAGTGCATGAGTAAAGGATTTTGCAGCTTGGGCAGCGTTATCCTTTAGCATGGGAGATTTGAAACTTTCCACCTCGGTCTTAAGTAATGTGAATTTTGCTTTTGAAAAGTTTTTCATGGTGGTTTCTTTGACTGTGGGTGGGGGCGGAATGGGGATATCCAGAGTGATTAGTTTATGGTCAGATCTAACCAGCAAGGGGTTGACCACCGGTCGTCTGTGTTGGTGATGACCAAGTCCAATATGTTGTCACCTCTGGTGGGGGTGTTGACCAGTTGATCCAGGGCGTTTGAGTTTATAAATTCTAGGAAATGTTGGGCAAGGGAGTTAGTACTTGAGTAGTTCTCCCAGTTAATGTTTGGGTAATTGAAATCACCCAATATCAGGGTGTTTGTTAGGACGTTTATGTTTCCCAGTGTTTCCAGAAATGCAGAATGGGGGTCCTGGGACATGGTGGTTGATCTGTAGCAAGCTACAATTTGAATTGCAGTTCTGCCCGCTGTTAGTTGCACGTGGATGATCTCTGAAGCATCATGCTGTGCCACTAACCTGGAGGTGTGGGTATCCTTGATGAATATGGACACGCCCCCACCTTTTTTATTACGGTCTGGGTTTTGTGGCCGAAATGTATGGTATGTGTTGTAGCCCGGTAGTGCTGGGGTGCTCTCTGGAGCCTTAAACCAGGTTTCTGTTACTGCACATATATTGATTTTTCTCCATACTGAGGAGTGCCTCGAGGGTGTGCATTTTGAGGTTTAGACTTCTGGCATTGAGTAGCATTAACCTCAGTTTTTGTTACTTGTGCTATTTATGGTGATGGGTTTGACTTTTGAGCGTTGCCTAAAAAAGGCACTATGTAGGTAGCAAGAACCTTGGCCAGTACTCGAAAGCCTAAGGGTGACAGGTGCAAGCCATCTCTAGTGAAGCAGTGTGGCTTGTCGAGCATGTTATCCCAGGCTGACAGACACTGGATCCCCTTTGAATGACACCAGAAGCTTAGCCAATTGTTGAAATTGATAATTTTTTCTTTATACCATGGTATCATTCTTGATGAGGGCAGGATGCTACTCAGGGTCAGCGTCATACCGGCCTGGGCTATGTGATCAGAGAGCTCTTCCATGTCTCTTTTCATGTAGTCCAGGAAGGTACGGCTAAGGTCATTTACACCAACATGGACAATGACAGAGTCAGCTGTATTCTGGGCTGTGGTGTAGTTCCTGTGTTGTCCATTACCTTACTTGGATAGAAGGAAGTTTCTTTGCTCACCAGTGGGAGTGGGGAGCCTTGAGCAGCCTACCTGTCCTTGGGGGAAGTGACCTCAGCACAAGAAGCTGTAGTAATTGGTTGTTTGGGACCATTTCTAGTTCTTTTGTAGTTCACTGTTTAAAATCCGCCTCTTGGTGTTTTTTCTGTCTATACTGCTCAGACAAGCTCCACGTGGGTTTACAGAGTGGTCCTAGCAGCAGGGAACTCAGAAAAGCGACTACCTTCTGGATTTAAGTATCTTTGCTTTTTTTTCACTTGAAATAGCTTCTGTAGCTTACCTTGAACTAGCCTGAACTGTTTTTTAACTGATTGCTGCATTATTTTAAAATCTGCACTTAAAGTTACTTTTTAGTCGAATTTGATCAAAGGTTTGCTTGTTTGTTTGTTTAATTTAACTGTGGAGGCTGCCCACTAAAGTGTGCTAGCTTGTGTAACTAATTTATCACTGTTTCTGCATTTTCTGTGTGTTTCTACCAAAAACAAAAACAAAAACAAAAACAAAAATAATCCTTGTTTTCCGCCTTCCTCGACTAGTTTAGACCAGTTTACAGGCATTGCTGTATTCTGGGCTGTGGTGTAGTTCCTGTGTTGTCCATTACCTTACTTGGATAGAAGGAAGTTTCTTTGCTCACCAGTGGGAGTGCGGAGCGTTGAGCAGCCTACCTGTCCTCGAGGGAAGTGATCTCAGCACAAGAAGCTGTAGTAATTGGTTGTTTGGGATCATTTCTAGCTCTTTTGTAGTTCACTGTTTAAAATCCGCGTTTGCACGGCTTTGCGCGGTCGTGCGCATAGCCGGTTAAACAAGGTTAAACTTTTTCTGGCTCCGCCAAGTCTGCTCTTCAAATTTTCCCTTAAGGAAGCTCTACTCTTAGTATAACCAGACTACTCACTGTAGTATAAGCCTAGCACTTGTTCTCAATACTTCTCTACTAAGTAAGCACTCTCATACTAAGTAAAGCACTACATCTACTTACCACCCCTGTGAATATCCACTTCCCTTAAAGGTATACCACTCCCTTATACTGTTCTAGCATGTCGAGTGGTAGATTACTGGCGTCTCCAGTTCAGCTGGTCAATCTGGGTATCTTGAGACAATGCTACAATTGTCTCATGTACACAGACAACCCTGTCCTCCTCCCAACAAACACAATTACATGTGAGAGATGCAACTATATAGCCAAACTGGAGGCTGAACTCTCTCAACTCAGGGCTGGCATGACCAGACAGGAGGAGGTGGCAACCACACACACAACAATCCCAGTCCCACATAGACCTACCACAACTGCAAACCAAACACATAAAACACAAAGACATACTCGGAGGCTCTAATAAAAACTTACCAAAACAACAGAGGCTCCCAAAGCAGACATCCAAAAATCCACCACCTCAAAACAAAACACATGCAACACATACTTCAATAAATCAGTGTGTCGACCAATCGCAGCCCTTAAGGCCAAACACCTTGCCTGATACACTAGTAATAGGTGACTCCATAGTCAGACACACTGATGTCCCACTGACCAGGCTGAACAAGGAGAAGGTGACTGTGAGCTGTCTATCGGGAGCTAGGATCCGCCACATAACACACGCACTCAGGTCACTCCAAAGCAAGTACAAATATGACTCCGTCATTGTCCATGCTGGTGTGAATGACCTGAGACGTACCTCCCTGGACTACATGAAAAGAGACATAGAGGAGCTCTCCGATTATGTAGCCTAGGCTGGTATGACCCTGACCCTGAGCAGCATCTTGCCCTCACCAAGAATGATACCATAATACAAAGACAAGATGATCAGCTTTAACAATTGGCTCAAGTACTGGTGTCATTCTAAGGGGATCCAATGTCTGTCTGCCTGAGATGATATGTTGGACAAGCCACGCTGCTTCGCAAGGGATGGCTTACACCTTCACCACTGGGCTTCCGGATATTGGCTAAGGCTCTTGCCACCCCCATAGTGCCTTTTTTAGGCAAGGCTCAAAAGACAAACCCACCTCCTTAGAAAACAAAAATGGAAAAAAACTAAGGGTAATGCTGCTCAATGCCAGAAGTCTTAATCTCAAGATGCAGGCACTTGATGCACTCCTCAGCATGGAGAACATCGACGTCTGTGCAGTAACTGAAACCTGGTTCAAGGCTCCTGAGAGCACCCCAGCACTACCAGGCTATACCTCGTATCATGCTTTTCGCCCCAAAACCCGGGCTGAACCACAAAGGGAGGGGGAGTGTCCATATTCATAAAGGACACCCACACCTCCAGGTTAGTAGCAACACATGAAGCATCAGAGACCATACAGGTGCAACTAACCATAGGCAAAACTGCTATACAACTGGTAGCATGTTACAGGCCACCCTCCTAATCTCAAGAACCCCACTCAGCCTTCCTGAAGACATTGGAGGATATGAATGTATCACAAAATACCATCATACTGGGAGACTTCAACTACCCAAACATAGATTGGGTACATTATTCTAGCCCTAATATCCTAGCCAAAGGTTCCTGGAATTCATAAATTCAAATGCACAGGAACAACTAGTCACCTCTCCCACTAGGGCAGATAATATACTAGACCTGATCATCACAAACATGGGGACAAAATGCTCCACACCGGAAGTATACCCCTCACTAGTGAGATCTGACCACAAACTAATCACCCTGGATATACATATCCCACCTCCACCCCCAGCATAAAAGACCACAGTGAAAAACTTCTCAAAAGCAGACTTCACTCTTCTTAAGACTGAGATGGTATCCTTTAAGCCCACTGTGCCAGTGGATACCACATCCCACAATGCCGAATCCCTCACAAATGCTTTCTATGGACATCTCCAAGAATGCATGGATCATGCAATCCCAAACAAATCCAAGTCCCTCTCCACCAAATGTAAGCGTCCTGTCTGGTGGACCTCAGCCATAAACAAATTGTATAACAAAAGAAGGAAGCTACTGCACGTCAGAGCGAAATGCCATGAAGGGAAGATATCTCTGATCAACATTAGCAGAAAACTACGTTCTCTCATAAAAACATCCAAGGCAAACTTTGAGAGAAAAATCGCTAAGGACACTAAAGATAACCACAAAGCCTTCTTCAGCTATGTTAGAAACCTGGGCGGAAACCCTCAGATATGCTCAGAGTTGGTTCACAACAACAAAAAATACACTGAACCCACAGATATTGCCAACATTCTGGCTGACAGGTTCAGTTCAAATTTCTCCCTCCTTCACCCCCAAAAGAAGAAATACTTATCCCAGCTGAATGTAATCTCCTGTCATCTCAGATGTCCAAGTGAGAACCGCCCTAAACAAAGCAAAAAAACAGCATCAATGGGACCTGACGGTATCCCAGGGTGCGTGTTACGTGAACTCCAAGAGGAGCTAAACCCACACATAAAAATGCTATTGAACCTTAGCCTTACTTTGGGATATGTACCTGAACACTGGCGTGCAGCAACAGTGGTCCCACTCCACAAGGGGGGTGCCTCTACAGACCCTGGAAACTACCGCCCCATAAGCTTAACTAGCCTGGTCTGCAAAGCTATGGAAAGAATCATTATGGAACTCATAAACAGAGACATAGGGGACCTACAGACACTTGACCCCACCCAGTTCGGCTTTGTAAAGGGCAGATCCTGCCTTTAAACCTGGTTGACTTTTGAAACAGTCACTAGAGCCATTGATGAGGGCAAAGCAGTCCATACAGCATACCTGGACTTGGCTAAGGCCTTCGGCACAATACCCCACTCAGGCATCATAGATAAGCTAAACAGCTTAAAAGTAAACCCTTATGTCACTAGATGGGTTGCAAACTGGCTAAAGGACAGAACCCATAAAGTTAAAATCGCTGGAGCAATGTCAGACTCAAAGCCAGTCACAAGTGGTGTCCCACAGGGATCTGTCCTGGGACCCCTCTTGTACGGCATTTATTTCTCAGATGTTAAAGCAAACATGGGAGGGCTGTGGCTGACAAAGTTCGCAGATGACTGCAAACTAGGCGCCATAGTTGATACACCAGCAGACACACACATCCTACAAAAGGCCTCACTGAAATGGACAACTGGTGCCGTAGTCACGGCCTTAAACTAAATGCCAAAAATGTATATCATCCCTTTGGAAAAACAAAGTACCCACAAATTATCACATAGACAGCAACCCACTGAGTATGGAAAAAGTAATCAGAGACCTAGGGACCCAAGTAGACAGCGACCTCTCATTTGACACCCACGTTGCCAAAGTGGTTAGAAAAACATTCTACCTTGCACACCTCATCATGAAGGGATTCACATCCAGATCCAAGGATGTCATTGTACCCCTATATTCCTCCCTCATCAGACCCATGATTGAGTACAATGCCCCATTTGGTATGTACCTCACCCGGCATTTGCAACAGCTGGAGAGACCACAAAAGTACCTCACCAAAAGGATCAAGGGTCTCCAACATATGTCTTATTCTGCCAGACTAAAGAAACTTCAGCTCTATTCAGTAGCATACCGCCTGCTCAGAGGTGATCTCTGCCTGATGTACAAGGCCATGTCCAATCAGGATCTGATGGACATGCTCCACCTCAAAAATCCAAATCCATCAGGACCACGAGAGCTAAAGACTTAAACCTCGGCACAAGTATGAATAGGACATGCTGGAGGGATAGATTCATAACCCAGAGGCTTCCCATGCTTTGGAACAGGATCCCAGTTCGTATTAGGCAGAGCCCCTCACTGACTCTCTTCAAGAGACATCTTGATGAGTGGATGGGAGATCGTAAGTTTACCCCAGGGGTCACATCTGTGTCACTGCTAGACAGGGGCACAGTAAACTAATTCTATTATATAAGGGGACCTTCATTGTGTCACTACTAGACAGAGGCACAGTATTCTAGATTTATTCTGTACATTTTTGTACCATTTCATGGGGTGGCAATAGCCACATCACTATGGCTAGGCTTGCAAATGCCCCAGGGCAGATAGCCTAGTACTATACTATGAAACTATGAAACTATGAAACTATATTAGTACTTGTTCTGGAGTGACCTGAGTGTTTGTGTTATGTGGCGGAACCTGGCACCCGACAGGCAGCTAACAGTAACCTTCTCCTTGTTCAGCTTAGTGAGTGGGATGTCAGTGTGCCTGACTTTAGCGTCAACTATTACTAGTGTGTTGGGTATGTTATTTTGCCTTAAGGGCTGTGATTGCGTGGCACACTGGTTTTGTGAAATATGTGTTTCATGGTTTGTGTTGGGGGGTGGAGGTTGCTTGGATGTCTGCTTTGGAGGTCTCTATTGTTTTTGCAGATTTTTATTTACAGCCTCCGAGTATGTTTTTGTGTATTTATGCATGTTTTTTGCCGGTGCTGGTTTCATAGGTCTATGTGAGATTGGTGGTGTGATGCAAGTAATTTGCTTATCCTCTTGACTGTCTGGTCCAATCTTGGGTTGAGAGATCTTAGCCTCCAGTTTGGCTGTATAATTGCATCTCTCGCATGTATTAATGTCTGGTGGTAGGAGGAGAGGGTTGTCTGTGTACATGACGCAGTTGTAACATTGCCTCAAAATGCCCAGATTCATCAGTTGGACCGGAGAGTACACCTGAAACTGCCCTTTGGATATGTCTGGATAGGTACAGTGAGCTGTTTTACTGATTGGCTGGTAAGGTCGAATAGAAAGCCTTGTCCTTCCGTACAGTATAGGGGGGGTCTAGTGTTAAGGTTTATTGGTGCTTGCTATGAGTTTTGAGTAAGTGCCGGGCTGAGAAGTGAATGGTTTGAGTGCTTAAGTTAAAGGTTTGTCTAGTTCCAAGGGAAAAATTGAAGAGTAGACTTTGTGGTAGCTTACGGTCAAAATTATTTTCCTTTTATTATAAAACTTGTTTATACTATGCCATCTCTGCCTGCAGTGGTTGGCCTCTCATTATTTATAAATATTTAGGGGAACCATTGATTCTTAGACAATTCCATCTTTATAAAAAGAAAGAAAAAAGAAACAAGAAAAAAAGGACAAAAACGCTGCATGTAAAAGTAAAGCTGTAAACTGAAATGTTCTTCCCTGAAAGATTCTGGATATTTGGGATGCCAGTTTAAAGCAGTAGTTCTTAGCTTTCAGTTGCACTTTCTACTCCAGCTCAGAAGAACCATTTAAAAGCTGAATGACTGCACCAGGTTTTTCTCCTGCTGACTCATTATTTGGCAAAGATGGAAAAAGAAATGTTTAATTCTTAAAGTCCCATCTAGGATGCAATTCTGAGATTCAAACATCCTTCCTTGAAAGTTGCGGCATTGCTCACCCCTGTTGGGCAGTTCTCACAGAAACAAGCCTGTGTTTCTGACCTGTCTACTGCTTTTGTATTATTACCTTGTCGCCAGCCTGTAAATCTTGTAATCTCTTCCTGTTCCTATCATATTAGTATTTGTGTCTCTATATGTTCCTTTCCAGCATTTCCTTTACTTTCTAGCACCAGTAACATGGCAATAGATAATGAGCTTTGCAACCTTCCACCCATAAACAAATGAGCTGCTGCGAATGAAGTCACTGCAGCACAGTAATCCTATATTCAAAAAACGAAATTAAACCAGGGTTCCTCCCTAAACCAATTCAAGTGTAACTTGGACAATTGGATGGAGAACAGGAAAGTTATCCTTGGCTTCACACCTATGTCTCTAATGGACACAGGTAGCCTGTAAATGGTTCATCTCCCAGGCCCCTGCCTGTAAATGTTTCATCTTATGAGCCCCATGCTCACACTTATCAAGGGTACCAGAACTTGTCAGAGATGTGGAATGCACAGCTAGGCTTTAAAAGGCCCTTGTGGTCATTACCCAGTAAACACCTGTGAACCTGTGACAATTTTCACAGTGTCTGCTAAAAGGACAAACCAGGAGGATGTTATTCTATACTCTGGCCGATGTTATTTATGTTATTTATGTTACCTTCTCTGGAAAATATTGAAATATTTTACTTTTCCCCCTTTAATAAAAATATTGTCTCCCTATCAAAACATTGGTACTCAGAATGCTGACTGCTGACAAGTGTGGGAAAAAAATGAAACATGGTTTGTCTTTTTTCTTGATTTTTTAGTATTTTCATATAGTACCTGCAGGCCCTAGAGACTCCAACAGGTGCAACAGCCAGTAAACGTGCTGTAAAATGCAAAACAGTACATAAAACATGGATTAGTGCATTTGTTTATTAAATATAAATGTCTTCAAATAAAACCACATAGTTTGAAATCCGTTTAAATAGCAGCAGGTAAAAGGTCACATGGTAAAAAAAAATCACATGATCACCTGGATGCCGAGCTCTAGGCAAAGCAAAAAATTTAAAGTGACAAAACACATTTTAAAAAAACAAATGAGATAAAAAAACTTTAAATACTTCTTAAATGAGGTTTAAATAACATTTAAATAAAACTACCTCTCTAAAGCCTTCAGCTTTAATAAACAGGAAATAGAAGTTAAACCATTAAAGCCTTGGCCAGCTACCAGCATTTAATTGCAGTTGCCAATACAATTCACGTTTTTCTAAAAGTAGCTGCCAGGGACCAGATGTAGATCCATTGGCACCCTCTCTGTAAACACAAACCTAAAGATATGTCCAGGAAAGGCACTAATGTGTCGAGCTACAGCAGTAATTTCTTTTCTGTGCTTAATATCATTGTTATGTTCCCATATATGATCTTTAAAACAACGTTCAGTTTTCCCTATATAATAGGCTGAACAACAGTCACACAAAGCAGCATAAACAACACCCTTGGTAAGGTAGTTACACAGTTCTTTTATCTTAAACTTAAAATCATTAATAGTAAATTGCTCACAACAAAGAATAAATTTGCACATAGAACAGCTCCCACACTTAGACATACTAAAATTTGTAAGATCATTTTTCCTGCTATGAGTGTCCAAATGCTCAACCAAGTACATAGAATTCTGCCCTCTCCTGAAGGTAATGAGAGATTTTTCACTCATTCTACCAGCAATCTGGCTATCATTATTTAAAATAGAATATCTCTAATCAAGTTACTGTCCATGTTGTACTGGGTAATAAACAAACTGACCAAAACTGTATCAGTCCTGCAAGCATTGTTGGAAGGGCCAGTACAGGAATTAATATTGTTATACTAAATTATGCTCTGGTCCATCAATTCCACAGTAGTGTCAGGAGTATTGGCATGTTCCTGAGGGTGGGTATGCTGTAAAATGATTGACTCCACAGTAGTATCAGGAGTATTGGCAGGTTCCTGAGGGTGGAAATGCTGTAAAATGATCAACTCCACAGTAGTATCAGGAGTATTGCCAGGTTCCTGAGGGTGGGCATGCTGTAAAATGATCGACTCCACAGTAGTATCAGGAATATTGGCAGGTTCCTGAGGGTGGAAATGCTGTAAAATGATCAACTCCACAGTAGTATCAGGAGTATTGCCAGGTTCCTGAGGGTGGGCATGCTGTAAAATGATCGACTCCACAGTAGTATCAGGAATATTGCCAGGTTCCTGAGGGTGGGCATGCTGTAAAATGATCGACTCCACAGTAGTATCAGGAGTATTGGCAGGTTCCTGAGAGTGGGCATACTGTAAAATGGGTTTAAAATGGTCACACTCTCTTTTGTTGATCACTTCATACATCAGTGAATCAACAAATCTAACAGGAAATTGTTTTGCCAAAAACATACGTTTAATGTGCTCACATTCATCCAAGAAAAATTCCGTCAGAAACCATGCATGCAACTCTAACAAACTGTTCCTTAACAACAGCACACTTCTGGTGATGGGGGCTGGAGTTGGTATAATGCAGGTACATACACCTGAAGGCAAAGACAAAGCCAAGCCAAACCAATAAGGTATAAAGTTTAATACAAAATATCCACACCAAGGAAACTTCATCAGAATGGTGTATTGTCACAAACAGACTGTTAAAATAATCAAAACTTGAATGTGAGTGGCTGTAATTTAATTACACAATGTTTGAAAATTTAAAGAAACATCACAGAAACGTGTGTACTCTTGTTTAACATATATACACACACATATGCACAACACAATTTGGTAAAAATATTTACAAAAATTTATGTACACAAATATTATTTACAAAAGTGTATAGAATCTCCTAAACATGACAACAAAGATGCTATAAAATGTTTGCTTTCAGTTTCAAGGCAGGAACTATAGAAAGATGATCATTTAAACCAGGGTTTACACAGGCATCAAAAAACATTTGCCATATCATCTCTTGATATTCCAACCTGGTTTCGCAATCACAACCCCTTTCTGGAATCTGAAGTTGCTGTATGACCCAGAAATTAAATTTGGCTGAGGGACAAAATAAACGATGTCTGTACAGGGCATCAGTGTCTTTGCCTGTCTAAGACATCTCTCAGTCTTGCCTATATAGAATGCATAACAAATGGTACAACATGCCATGTATACTGTTCTTATAGAGGCACAAGTGTGGTGTCCATCAGTAGGAATAAACTTATCCAAGCTTGGTAAAAGTAACTCACTGTTACTGACCACCATCCAACACTGTGCACAACTGCCACATCTGAAAGTACCTTTATTTTTGTGCGGTGTGAAGTTATTAACTTGTGATGCATTCTCAAACAAGTTTTTAGGTTGGCACCTCTCCTATAACTAGCCTTAAAGGAATATTGAAAAACTGAGAGAGTGTTGTGCATCATGGCAAGCATATTCCAGAACTTAAGAGTAATTTCTTTGATTCGCAAAGAATCTTGCTTATACCCTAACACACAGTATATATATATATATATATATATATATATATATATATATATATATATATATATATATATATATATATCCTTGCATCCAGAGTTTCCTTTGCCTAAAGGGTAAACATCTTGTGTTACCCCTATTTCCAAGGTCTCCTGAATGTCAGCTGTCATAGCAGTAATATTGTTATTGGCAATAGGCTTACCCCTAATCAAGAGGTAATATTTAAATCCCATACCATCCATAATTTCCTTCTTGATGTTATCAATAAGAAGTTTGGGATAATCTTAAGCCAAAAATAAGCTCTCAGTAAATTCTAATTCCCTACTCAGAACCCGTTCATTAGAAGTCATCCAGCTGCCCTCACCATTTGACCCTTTATGATATTCTTTTTTTGGGGAAAGGGGCAGGAGCATTCTTAGGGCAACTGGTGTCCTAGAAAAAAGGGCTCCATGGCACCCCCCTCACACCACCCAGTGCCCCCATCCTGGTCAACCTACACCAAATAAATACTGGAAAAGTGCCTCTGCTAGAGCAGCACCCTAGGCAGATGCCTAGTTGGCCCCTGCCTAAGGCCGGCTATGGAAGGGGGTAGTTACTTTTGAAGTGTAAGCACGAATTTGAAAATTATTCTTTTCTGTATATTTGAGATACATATTCAATTTTTTCTCTATCTTTAGAAATAAGTACATCTAGGTATGCAATAGACTCAGTATCGACTGAACTGGTAAACGACAGGAAACTGGTAGTGGAGTGTAAAAATTGCATACAAATTGTTGTTGACTCAGATGTACCATCCCATAACACAAAAATGTCATCCAAAGAATGGTAATAGGCACAAATATTTTTGAAAAAAAATCACACACAAAATGTGTCTCCCAATAAAAGAGTACCAAATTAGCGAAAAATTGGGGCGCATGCTGTGCCCATTGCTACCCTATCCAGTTGTCTATAATATTCTCCCTGAAAATACATAAAATTGTTGTCCAAAATAAGTTCCATGTTTTCTAAAATCAGCCTAAAGTCATTGACGTTCAAAAAATCCAACTCAGTCAATACTTCTTCAAACCAGGTTAAACTTGTTTAGTGGAGTATAACTGAGAAAAGATCTTTAACATCTATGGTCATGAAAATATAGTCAGCATCAAAAGGAACCTGCCCTAACTTAGTCAGGAAATCGCAAGAATCTATTAAGATGTGTTGGTGTAGTCCATAAAATGGTTTTAGCTTAGAGTCAATAAACATGGCCAAGGGTTGTGTTTTTGAGCCAGCTGATGCTACAATTCGCCTCAGTGGGGGGGGGTCAGCAAGTTCTTATGGAGCTTGGGGATTCTGAAGATTCCTAGGATAACTGGTCTTTTTACTCGTAGGAAATTGTACAATTTTGTATCAATAATACCTTGCAAGAGATTATCTTCCAAAATAATATCTATCTTTTTGTACGCTATTTCGATCTCATTCCTAGAGACCTGACAGTATCTACCTTCTTCGGTTAAGATATTTAACATTTATAATATCTTGATAGTAATCTCACCTTTGATCATCACATTGCCAAAGTGGTTAGAAAATCCTTCTACGTGGCCCACCTAATCACAAAAGGGTTCGCATCCAGATCAAAAGAGGTCATTGTGCCCCTCCACTCATCACTCATCAGACCCATCATAGAGTACAACGACCTATTTGGGATGTACCTTACAAGACACCTGCAACAGCTGGAAAGACCACAGAAGTACCTCACCAAGAGGATCACTGGCCTCAAACAGATGCCCTATGCAGCTTGACTTAAGAAACTCCAGCTGTACTCGGTTGCATACCGCCTACTCAGAGGTGATCCCTCCTGACATACAAGGCCATGTCCAACCCAGAATTGATGGACATGCTCCACCTAAAGAAAACCTTATCCCCTCGAGCCAAATGCTCTAGGGATCTAAACTTTACCACAACAATAAATAGGACGTGCTGGAGGGATAGATTCCTGTCCCAGAGACTTCCCATGCTTTGGAACAAGATATCAATCTACATTAGACAGAGCTCCTCGCTAACACTCTTCAAAAGAAACCTTGACGAGTGGATAGGAAACAGAAAGTTTACCTCGGGGATCACTTCAGTGGCTCTACTGGACAGATCTAAGGGGGCGGCGAAAGCCAACACATTCTGGGTAGGCTTATAAATGCCTTTGGGCAGATAGCCTGGTACCTACCTATGAACCTATTTTCCCCATATAGCTCCAATGCGTAATTAACACCACACCACCCCCTTTGTCTGGCTACATAATCCTTAGCTCCTTGTTGTGACTTAACATATAAAAAACATCCCTTTCTTCCTGACTTAAGTTGTCACATGACCATCTTTTAGATTTGAAAAAATGTTTCAACTAATTCTTAAGTAAAACATCAAAATTGGACAACACTGGGTGCAGGGGTTGGTTAAACATACTCTTCATGGAAACCACAGCCTTAGTGTCCAGGGTTTGAAAAGGAGGTGAAATATCATGGTCTTTGTAAAGTTCTTTCAAATTTAAATTCCTAATGAATAGCTTGGTGTCAAGTAAAGTCTCAGTCAATTTCCCTTTTCTAGATTTGACCACCTTGGAAATAGGGGTAACACAAGATGTTTACCATTTAGGCAACGGAACATCTGGAACCAAGGACATATACAGTGTGTAAGGGTATAACCAAGATTCTTTGCGAATGAAAGAAATTATTCTTAAGTTCTGGAATACGTTTGCCATGATGTCCAACACTCTCTCAGTTTTTTAATATTCCTTTAAGGTTGGTTATAGGGGAGGTGCCAACCTTAAGAGCTTAAAAACGATAAAAAATGGAAACAGTGCCTAAATACAAATGAATAACCAAGAAATAAGGCACTGGAGGGTTCACCAGATAGCAAAACCAACTTTAATGAGCACACGAACAAAAGTAACGCATTAACTGGATCACCGCATTTTCATCAGTAACTTCATCAGATGAGCATACCAGCTTGAGACAATCCTTTATATACAGCCCTTAATAAATCAATTAACAACTATTCCATATTTAAAGACACATTACAAAATAGGGTCATAAAAAATGTCAGAAAGAACTGTGCATGCAGATCATATCTAACTTAAAATCGCAATAATCAATTCAATACAGTAAAAGTACAATAAAAATGTGAAAAAGAACCTTGAATACATATAAAATAACTGTGCAGTGACATTTAAGAATATTTAAAAACATTTATAACCTTTAAAAAAAACTGATGTAAAAGAAAGCTGTCAAGAATCTATACTTCAAAGCCTGCTGTGTGAAAATCTTAATGAAACACTGACGTCTACTGGACAAAAGTGTTCAGACAGAACATAAAAAATTCAAAGTTTTGCAGGTCTTAGTTTTAAGACTGGCTTCAATGACACCATGTCACTTAAACCAGGGTGCTTATTTGCTTCTAACACTAACTGCCAGTATAATTCTCTGTACTCTAAACGTGTCTCCCAGGGTCCACCCATAGGATCAACTGGCAGTATTTCCATCACAAAAAAAGGAACTCTGTTTCTATACAGTCTAATGTGTGTTTATATAAAGCATTATATAAGTTCAACTTTTTTATATCACACTTGTGTTCGTACATTCTAGATTTTAGTTTCAGTTCAGTTTTGCCTATATAAAATGCCTCACATTTACCACACAAATCCAAATAAATGAGGCCATTGATGTTACAGTTGGCAAAACCTAAGGTTTTAATAAATCTATTCCTGGCTTTCAAATAGTATGTGTCCCCAGTTTTAACATAGGGACATTGTGCACAACTTCCACACTTGTGTGTACTCCTTTTGCAAGGGTTGTACTTAATAGCCTTACCAGTCCCATTTTCCAAGATGTTCTTAGTAGTACGCCCCTTTCTATAAACGCATTTAAAAGGCTTATCAAATGTGCGCTGCAAGTCAGAAGTGCTAGCAAACCTGCTTCATTCTTTCTCTATAATACTTCTGACCAATCTGGATTCCCCATCATAGGTTATTAACAGAGCACTGTTATACACATTCTGTACCTCAGCATCATGACAAACAGTATGTAAGAGTATCACTGAATGAGGTGACCATAGCATACAAAAGAATACAAGTATGCCTCAACGATTTACCATTAGAAGGGCTTATTGACAGTGATACATACAACTTTCTACACGTAGAAAGACCCAGAGTTCCATCCATTTTCGGGATCTCCAAGGTCCACAAGGACATAAACAACCCACCTTTAAGGCCAACTGTTTCAGCTGAGGATTCAGTAACTGCCCCTTTAGCAAAATTTGTGGATTCAAAACTTTAAAAAACTAGCTATGAGGGGAGAAAATGTGTTAAAAGATTCATGGGACCTGTTGAATAAATAAAATTCTGGATTTTATTCTGATAATTTGTTTTTATTCCAGTAGATGTGATATAGATTTGTTTTCTTCCATTCGTTATGACAGGACTGGAATGGTTGGAAGATGATTTAATTGATTCTACTGACATTACTTACAATGACTGTCTTGTGCGTTTAATATTAATGGATGTAATTTTAAAAAATAACTTTATAGTTTTTGGGGCGAATATTTTAAGCAATTAAGAGGTGTGGCCTTGGGGCCCCACTGTGCCCCCGCTTTTGCTAATATTATTTTATCTTACTGGGAAAAGAAATTTGTTTTTAACTGTGGTTTTAACAACTGTTGGAGCTTTTATGGTAATTTTCGGGATGATATTTGTTTGTTTTGGAAAGAGCCTGTGGACAAGTTTTTAGAATTTTTTAGATATTTATCAAACACCACTAAATTTTTAAGGTTTACTTATGTAGTGGAATATGAAGAAATGAGATATCCAGATGTTTGTATTAACAAAACCAATGGTGGGTTTAAGACCAGGGTGTATAGAAAAATGACCTTTTCAAATTCATGAAGAACACAAACGGCACCACAAACTGCAACAAAACAAGTCAAGGCAGGAATAAACAGCACCTCAGACTCTTCAGCTCTTTATTAAAATAACAAAAATAAAACCAGTAGTAATACCAACAAGTGAAGTTAAGCACTTTTCGTCTAGTTAAATAACTAGACTTCTTCAGACAAATAACAGCAAATGCAAAGTTGCTTAAATACACTTTCCCTTTCATTCTCCTGTTGACTTAATTGCTTAATGAATATCAATTAGCCTTGGTAAATGGCTCTGAATTTGCAAAAATACATCAGCTTAACACTCAATACTGATTACAGCCTTAGTGCAATAGATGTATAACATACAAACATAGTACTATGAAAAAGTTTTTAAAAATACATCATAAAGAAATTAATTAACACAAGACACTATTCTTTACAAATAAATAAAACTCAGTCTTTACGTTCACCCTATAGGTTATTTACCACACTAACCTATAGCACTCATTAACCATAAATATTATGAACTACCTATTCAAGTTTTTGAGTTTTAAAAGGCACCGTATCGAACAACAATCATTAATGCCAGGGTAGTGGCAAGCATCCAAAAGGATCTGCCACATTAATTCCCTTTTCTCTAACAATAGGGATCTTGGTCCACCCCTTAAATCTTTTGGAATATGGTCAATAACTCTAAAGGTGAAACTGTGGGTGGGATTCCCTTTAATGTGACTAGCTAGGGCATTTTCAGTTTTTTCTTTCCTAATATAATAAAGATACTCATATACCTGCTCTCGTAGTCTGTGGTTAATGATTGCTATAGGTTGAAGAGCTGAAGAGTCTGACGTGCTGTCTATTTCTGTCTTGACTTGTTTCTTTTCAGATTCATACCTGCACTACACTAGTGCACACCCACATTACCAGACGAAGGGTGTGGTAAAAGGCCAGTTTGTGCACATCAGTAGAATAACATCTGATGACAATTACTTTTTAAGTGAAAGTAAATATCTTCTTGAGTTGTTCAGAGCTAGGGGTTACCCAGAACCACTCCTTACAGATGTGTATGAAGAAGTTTTTGCAGCTAGGAAAACTAAGTTTGCCCCTATTTTTGGTAACCATACTATGGATCTGAACAACATCCATTCAACTGATGCTAAGATACAGAATGTGTATAACAGTGCTCTGGTATTAACCTACAATGGGGAAGCCAGACTGGTCATAAGTATTATAGTGGAAGAATGGAACAGGTTTGCTAGCACTTCTGACTTGCAGCGCATATTTGACAAGCCTTTTTAAATGAATTTACAGAAAGGGACGTACTATTAAGAGCATCTTGGAAAATGGGACTAGTAAGGCTATTAACTACAACCCATGAGAAAGGAGTACACACAAGTGTGGAAGTTGTGCACAATGCCCCTATGTTAAAACTGGGGACACATACTATTCAAAAGCCAGGAATAGATTTATTAAAACCTTAGGTTTTGTCAATTTTAACACTTAGGGTTGCCACCCCCCGTTTTTTTTCCGGACTATCCGGAAATCAAACTGATTCTCAAGTAGTCCGGAAAACACTATACAAATTCCGGTATCCTGTTTCAAAAAGGAAACAGACTATTGGAGTTTGTAAATCGGCTGATTTACTATGCTTTTAGCAAATCAGCCGAAAGCACGCAGCAGGAACGGAAAAATAGGGTGTTCCCTCCAGGTGATGTCATGACGTCACAGAATAGGTGGGGTGTGGGCAGGAGAGGGGGTTGGATGGGCAGGGTTACTGGAGATGCGAGGGGTATGGCTTTACTCCGGTTTTAGCCACGACTAAAAGTAGCAACCCTAGTAACACTTTGTAAAACTTTGAATTTTTTATGTTCTGTCTGAACACTTTTGTCCAGCAGATGGCAGTGTTTCATTAAGATTTTCACACAGCAGGCTTTGAAGCATAGATTCATGACTGCTTTCTTTTATATCAGTTTTTTAAAGGGTTTAAATGTTTTTAAATATTCTTAAATGTCACTGCACAATTATTTTATATGTATTCAAGGTTCTTTTTCACATTTTTATTGTACTTTTACTGTATTGAATTGATTATTACAATTTTAAGTCAGGTATGATCTGCATGCACAGTTCTTTCTGATATTTTTTTATGTACCTTTTTTTGTAATGTGTCTTTAAATGTGGAATAGTTGTTAACTGACTTATTAAGGGCTGTATATAAAGGATTGTCTCAAGTTGGTATGCTCATCTGATGAAGTTACTGACGAAAATGCTGTGATGCAGATAAATCGTTACTTTTGTTTGCGTGCTCATTAAAGTTGGTTTTGCTATCTGGTGAACCCTCCAGTGCCTTATTTCTTGGTTTAACCTTAAGAACTTGTTTGAGAATGCATCATGAGTTAATAATGTCATGCCGCACAGAAATAAGAATATTTCAGATGTGGCAGTTGTGCACAGTGTTGGATGGTGGTCAGTAACAGTGAGTTACTTTTACCAAGCTTGGATAAGTTTATTCCTACTGATGGACACCACACTTGTGCCTCTATAAGAACAGTATACATGGCATGTTGTACCATTTGTTATGCATTCTATATAGGCAAGACTGAGAGATGTCTTAGACAGGCAAAGACACTGATGCCCTGTACAGACATCGTTTAGTTTGTCCCTCAGCCAAATTTAAATTCTGGGTCATACAGCAACTTCAGATTCCAGAAGGGGGTGGTGATTGGGAAACCAGGGTGGAATATCTAGAGATGATATGGCAAATGTTTTTTGATGCCTGTGTAAACCCTGGTTTAAATGACCACCTTTCTATAGTTCCTGCCTTGAAACTGAAAGCAAACATTTTATAACATCTTTGTTGTGATATTTGAGAGATTCTATAGACTTTTGTAAATAATATTTGTGTACATACATTTTTGTAAATATTTGTAAATATTTTTACCAAACTGTGTTGTGCATATGTGTGTGTATATATGTTAAACAAGAGTATACCCCGGGGTAATTTCCTATCTCCTATCCAATCATCAAGATTTTTCTTGAAGAGTGCTAATGAGGAGCTTTGTTTGATATAGATAGGTAGTTTGTTCCAGAGTATGGGACGTCTCTGGGACAGGAATCTATCCCTCCAGCATGTTCTGTTTATTGTGGTGACAAGGTTTAGGTCCCTAGAGCATGTAGCTTGAAGGGATTGGGATTTCTATAAGTGGAGCATGTCCAACAGCTCTGGGTTTGACATAGCTTTGTATGTTAGGCAGAGATCACCACTGAGTAGGTGATATGTGACAGAGTAAAACTGGAGTTTTTTGAGACGGTCTGCATAGGGCATCTGTTTGAGGCTGGTAATCCTCTTTGTGAGGTATTTCTGTGACCTTTCCAGTTGTTGTAGATGTCTTGTGAGGTACATACCAAAGGGAGCACTGTACTCTATAATGGGTCTAATGAGTGATGAGTAGAGGGGAACAATGACCTCTTTTTTCCTGGATGAGAAACCTTTTGTGATGAGGTGTGCCACGTAGAAGGATTTCCTGACTACTGTGGTGATGTGATTATCAAAGGAGAGACTACTGTCCACCTGTGTCCCAAGGTCTCTTATCACACTTTCGGTGTTAAGTAGACTACCGCCTATGTGGTAGTTCATGGGTACAAAGTTTTTACCAAAGGGGATGACAAAGCACTTTTTGGCATTGAGCTTGAGGCCATGGCTTTGACACCAGGCATCTGTCTCAGTGAAGCCCTTTTGTAGGACATCCACATCGTTAGGAGTTTTGATTATGGCTCCTAGTTTGCAGTCATCTGCGAACTTTGTTAGCCAAAGACCTTCTGTGTTACCCTGTACTTCAGAGAAGTAGATACCAAACAGGAGAGGACCTAGGACTGAACCCTGTGGTCCTCCACTTGTCACTGGTCTGAAGTTGGATTTAGAGTCTGCTGCTTTCACAGTGTGGGTTCTGTCAGTGAGCCAGTTGGCAACCCATCTTGTGACATAGGGATTTATACATAGTTTAGTGAGTTTATCTATAATTCCAGAGTGGGGGATGGTGTCGAAAGCCTTGGTGAGATCTAGATAGGCTGTGTGGACCACCTTACCTTCATCTACGGCTTTGATGATCGCTTCAAAGAAGTCTATCAGGTTTATGAGACATGATCTGCCTTTTACAAACCCAAACTGGGTAGGGTCCAGAGTTTGGAGATTACCAATGCCATTGCTTATAAGTTCCATGATGATACGTTCCATAGCGTTTGGCATTTGTTTTATTTACAGCATTTCCTGTGGTTGCTAGTATAACGCAGGTACATGTTTGCAAAAGTAGATGTCCTTTCAAATTTCCTTTCAAATTTTTTGTTGAGGAATTTAAGGAATAGGGAGTGGAAATTATTCAGAAGTTATTAAAGAAGATAGAAATGTCTTCTGAAATATAGCAAGGGGGTGGGATAAAATTAAAGTGGAGTTTAAAAATATGGTGGAAATAAAAGAAAGAGAGATGGTTAAGAAGTAACAATAATTATTTACAGGGATTGACAAATGTTAAAGTATTTTAGAATAGGGGAAATCTCAAAAAACAAGAAGAGGAGCCATTGCAGAATATTAAACAGAAAATAAGGGAGTACTTTGATAATATGCATAAGTTTAGTAAGATTGCTGTTAAGCAACTGTTTTTTGATAATAACTTAAGAGCACAAAACCTTTTAGCACAAAGACTCAGGTAACAGAAAGTAGAAAGGGTTGTCACCAAGCTTATGCAGACTATAATAAGGAAGATAACTAGAGGTCCTGTACAGGTGCTAAAATATTTCAGAATTTTTATGAAAGTCTATATAAAGCAGGAAATTATGGAAATCTAGAAAAGGTACAAATGGAAATGGTTTGGAATAATTAAATATGCCAAGGTTACAGGTAGATGAGATTCAATTACTAATAGTTAGGATAGGAGGCAATGAGATAAAAATAGTGATCCAAAGGAAAGTCTACAGGAAAGGATGATATTCCTGTAGAAGACCTGAAGGTAGGTGGGAAAAACTGATAAAAGTTCTGGAAGAAATGTGTGTTTAACAGTATTTTAAGAGGAGGAGAAGCACTGACATCCTGGAAGAAAGTGATGTTAGCTGTAATACCAAAAGAGGGTAAAGAGCCATCCGGTCCAGCTTTATACAGGCCCATTTCAATACGAAACCAAGTGTTTATGTCTATAATGGCTAAAAGTATGGCAACAGTGATGCCAAAATTGATAGATATGGATCAGTGTGGCTTTGTGGAGGGGAGGCAAACATTTAACAACATTAACAGAGCAATGATGACCCAGAGAGAAGCAGAATGTAAGAAAATACCACTGTATTGGTGGGTGTTGATGCAGAAAAACCATCTGACAGAGTAAGCTGGGAGTTTATGAGCTGGGCAATGGAAACATTTGCATTCCCTGATAAAATTATAGAGGGATCAGAGGTGAAAATTAAAGTGGGTGGTTCATCTTTAAAAATTTCTGTTTGAGCAGAGGAACAAGGCAGGGGTTTCTTCTTTCTTTTTTAATTTGCATTATATTTAGAATCACTGGCAAAGAAAATAAGGGACTCAGAAATTCAAGGATATAATCAGTATGGTAGTCAAGAAAAGCTGGCTGTATTTGCAGATGATATTATTTTATACCTGATAAAACCATAAAAGGACATTTCAGTGTTGTGGAACATTTTGAGGCAGTTTCATATCTTTTCAGGGTACAAAAATTAATGAAGCTAAAACAAAGGGAATAGCTGTAAATTATGTACCCACACACAAAGTGGTTCAGCGATATCCATATTTATGGGAACATGAAAAAATGAAGTACTTAGGAGTATGGATTAAAAAGGATTCTGGTGTTGCAGCTAAGGATATGAGGGAATAGACTAAACAAAAGATAACACAAAAACTGAGAAATTGGAAGCTTTGTTATATGGATATATATAGCAAGATACAAGCAGTTAAAATGTTTTTAGTCATTTTAGTTTTATACACAGGTCAGGCATATTTTTAGCAACCTGAAGAGAAGCTGTGGATAGCAATTAATAAAGTGATGAAGGATTTTATCTGGGAGGGAAAGATGGCAAGAGTGAAGTGGGATAAGCCAATTCTTCCATTAGAACAAGACAGTTTTGGATTACCTGATTTGAAGGAGTATTTCAGAGCTACACAGTTAAGGGTCCTATTCATAGCACAAGCAGAAACCTATAATTCAAAGGGAAAGGGATGATGATAAAACAGGGGTTAAGCTCAAGAAACAAGGAGAGATTGGGATTTTGGATGCAGAGCCTTAAGGAGAATAACAATAAACATGCAGAATATTATATTCATAAAGTAGCAAAAAGTATTATAAGAACCAAGCCAACACAGGAATGGAAAAGGGCGAACCTGCTGATAGGGCTGACTGCAATTAGGGATACAGACAATAGGCAAGAGGGGATTGGAATTTATTGAAGGAAACTGGCAAAAGAGCCAACTTATTAGAAGCAAATAATTAGAGAGGGAAAGGTAATAAAATGGGAAGAGACCACAAATGTATTCAGACTGCAGGCTATTGATTGTTTTAACTATTAAGGATTGATATTAGAGTATAAGCAAAGAAAAATAAATAGGGGGAGCCTAAGTGAAAGACCAGCACATGTAGAGTCTTTAGTAGAATCTAGAACAGGACCTGCTGTTAAAAAAGGAATGATTAGTACAGCATACAAAATATTACATGATAACAATAAGAATCACTCGGAGGAGGTTAGAAAGGAGTGGGAAGAGAGATTGGATAAGCAATTCACAAAGAAACAATGGGGGATATATGTATATCTCCCTAATATGCAACAAAGTCTAGAGGATTTAGGATCTTTGCTTGGAGGTGTTTATGAGGTATTTTTATATCCCAAAGAGACTCCAAAGGATTTTTCCTCAGGTAGACTGCAAATGTTGGAGGTGTGATGGGGAAGGAACTGGTAATTGGAAATATATATTCTGGGAATGTAATGAGTTGGCAGACTTTAAAGATTCCCTACAGATTACTCTGTCAGAGATGCTGGGTGATCAAACTGGTGTAACTAAGGACATTTTTTTCTAGCTATGATACAGAACTGGAATTGCCTAGACATAGTAAGGCCTTGGTGAGTCTAATTATGATGGTTGCCAAAAAATAATTACTAGTAAATGGAAATCAAAGTCTAAGCCAACTGCATTAGAAGTAGTGAATATAGTAACAGTGATAAAATAACTGGAATTGGGATCTTTAGAAAAGGCTAGTAGCAAATTATATAGAAAAAATGGGAATTGTGGGAACAGTACATGCAAAGGTGGAATGAGGTTTAAAAGAAGGCAGGATTTGTATGAGCTATGTAAAGTTTGACTGACAATGACTGGATAAATTATAAGTGATGTATAATGTTTGCAACTAAAATTATGTCAGTATGGTTTGTTTTCATTTATATAAATGTATGACTGCCTATGTCTATGGAAAATGTGAATCATCTACTAAAAACCTACCCAAAAGGCTACCCACAAACCAACCACCCCTGACACTAAAGTTCCCATCCAAACACATTTCAACTCCCACTTTGTGAACTCGATACAAACCTTAGTATCACAGGACAGTTCCAACCTCACTATCCCCCCAACACAAATAAAATTAATACAAGCTTTACCCTCAAACCAGTTTCCAACACTTCTATCAAAATCATACTCTCCAAACTAAAAACCTCATCAACAGCAGCTGGCCTACTCCCCAGCTATTTCTTGAAACTCACAGCAGATGCTATTGCTATCCCAATCTCCACTCTCATAAACAGATCAATTGTTGAAAACTATGTGCCCAAACTCTGGAAAATATCCTATATTACACCCATACATAAAGGCAGGACCTCCACTTAACGTAATAACTACAGACCCATTGTTTTACTCTCCCCCCTGGCCAAAATCCTAGAAAAATGCATCCATACCTAGGTGCTAAAATATCTCCTAGACAGCAACATCCTGTCACCTACTCAACATGGTTTCAGACCTGCTCATAGTACCACTACAGCCCTCCTCTACTTCACAGACACAGTAAACCATCTCAAAAATGAAGGCCTGCAGGTGTCAACTCTTTTTTTGAATAATCCTGCTAAACAAACTAAACCAATATCACCTATCAAATTCCACTCTTACCTGGTTCCAAAGCTACTTAACTGACAGGTACAAGCTGTGAAATGGGAAAATTCTCTCTCTCCTCAGCTGCCCATAACTACAGGAGTCCAACAGGGTTCTGTCTTAGGACCACCATTATTCACAATCTTCACAAATGACCTCCATACCTCCACACAGCATGCATCTATCATTCAGTATGCAGATGAGACTACCTTAATCTGTGCTGCACAAAACATTCCCACCCTCCTGCAAACAACTCAACTAGCATTTTCTGACATTGAAAACTACCTTACCAAAGCCCGACTTATCCTCAATCCAAAGAAAACTCAGTTTATGATTATAACCAGTTCTAACAAAAACACTGATAACAGTCAATTCACTATCTACTCCACAAATGCTACTCCAATCACTCTAGTGGCACAGGCTAAACTATTGGGAATAACCACAGACTCCCACCTAAATTTTGATAGTCATCGCAACTTAACTATTAAAAAAGTACATGCTAGACTGGGATCACTCTACCATATCAAACCATTTCTTACCAACAACACAAGATCAGCCATTGCTCGCTCCCAGCTTCTATCCACCCTACTGTATCCATCTCCCATTCTAACTAATCTCAACAAAACTGAACTAAGCAAAATGGAAACCTGCTATAACAGAATTGCCCTCTTTGCTGCAAATTGCTCATATAGAAATCATCACTGTACTGCTTCGAGACAGCTCTACTGGCTTGAACTGCCCAACCTCCTAACCTACAATCAGCTCTGCCTCTGTCATTCTATTACCTCCTCAATCAGTGTCCTGCCCTCAAAACCCTAGTACAACATCACTCAGCCAAAAGGTCACTTAGATCATCAAGCAAACTACTACTAGAAGTCACCAACAGCTACAACAGCTTTGGACACACACTATATAGTAATTCAGTGGCTAAAAAATGGAACTCTCTCCTCACTAGCATATAAAGCACATCGTCCAAAGCCTCCTTTAAAGACCTCATCAAGTAACATCTCAAGAAAAGTTGGCAGTGCCATGATTGCTCCCCAGGCTAGTGAAAGCGGATAAGGTATAGATACTAAACCTAGAGTACTTGATAATAGTTTTCACACTTACTCACAAACACTGGTTAATCTACAATGTATGTACTGTACCTGTGTATTATGTATGTATTCTACCTATGTTCCAAATTTCAGCTGTATACAACAAATCTATTAATTACCTTTATTTTTAAATTAATATTTTCTTGTTTTTTTTCTCCACTGTAACTGTTGATGTGCAACATACCACTGTAAAAACATGTCTATTGTAATTTGTGTGTATACTGATCATGTCTAAATATCTAAATGTATCTAATTATTTTTCTATGTGGAGCTTTTCTCTCTGGGCCTCTGCTGAAAAAGGGCCTTTTCGACTCAGTCAGACACCTCCCATTAACAAATGTGAAATAAAAATAAAATAAATGTTATAATTTAATAAAGATGTGTCTTGTTTAAAAAAAATAATATTTTTGGTAACAATTTGAAATGTTGTGACCTGCTAAAGCAAGTTTAAAACAAGGAGAGTGAATGGCCAAAAAGAGGGCTTACATATACTGTTAGAGATGGCCATTTCTTGGGATATTCCCTTTTCTCAGCGGTATAGCAATCTTGGAGTTGGTATACTTAAGTTCATATGGAGGGCTTTCCCCCCTGCAAAAAAAAAAAAAAAGTCTAATGGAGAAGACTGATTTTCAAGAGTCGCTCTAATCCTACAGTTTTAGCCATTTTTCTTTCAGGTTATTGGCTCTTTGCATTTCAACTGCGGACATTTCAATAGGAAGACATGTTTGTTAGTGTCCATTAATGGTGAAAACAAGCCAGGCCATCTCAACTGCCACATAAAATATGTTTTTTGGGGGGCTTAAATGATGCAGAACTGAAAACAGTTTACAAAGATCCTAATGGATGCTTGTTAAGAGCAGGGAGCAGTAGCACAGCTAGGATGGGGTGAGAAGGGCAACTGCCCCAGATGCAAAATGTTGGGGGTGTGATTGGCTGATCCCAATCTCTGATTAATGTACTACCAGGTTTTAAAAGCTGATAATTCATCAATGGTCAAACATGAGTGCTCCATATGTGGTCTAAACTGCAGTTTGCTACAGTTTAACAGAGAAAAGATTTTTTTTAACAAAAACTTGAGTGCCATATTGCTCTGTGCAGGCAGGGTGTAAACTGTAGTAACTGTTTAATACAGTTTAAAAGAAGGAATGATTGTTTTTTTTTTTTAAATAAAATGTGTTAGGAGGTCTGGGCAGGGCACAGAAATGGGAAATGGACAGCTGGGTGAAGAAGGAGAGGGGGTGTGTTTTCTATTTGGCCACCTGGTTGGTGTGCCAATACAAAACCTGGGGAGGGGGTTGGTGGGAGTGTGAACTGGGTACTGCAAGAAGCATTTTGCAAGTTGTTCTGCAGAAGTCCTTTTTTGTTGCTGTTCCCTTGAAGAGCTGAGGGGGTGGGCACTAGTTCTGCGACTGGCAAAGGGTCATCTAGATTTCTGGCAGGAAGTAATAGGTCAGCATGTTTTGGAGGAATAATAAATTTACTAAGAAATAGAGTAGCTGAATACAGAAGAAACTGCCATAGTTTAATATTTGCTTGAACTAATCTTGTCAAAATGAGGTATAAAATTTGACAACTTTTGAGGAAAAAAATTCGAGGCAAGCAGAAAAGAGCAGATATAAGAGTTAACATTATGCGGGATAACAGAATAAAGAAAAAGCTTATACTAGCATAACTCCCAAAATGACAGAAGAGTTGCAATAAAGGGTCTATATCACTTGAGTGAACACTTAATTGAGTGAATCGCTATTTGTTGAACTGTACTAAGCAAAAGCTCAATTAAGTGAATGCTCAGTTAGCGAAAAGTTTCCCAGAGAAAAAAACATCTGCCTGCCCACAAATCGGAACAAACAAAACTAAATTTAAAATTCAGCAAAGTGGGGGAGGCTTGATCCCCCACACCCCCAATGTGGGGTGCTATGCCCCCCACCCCCCTAACTAAATCTACCAACTCCAAGATCACACTGCAGTGGGGAAAAGGGAAAACACCCGATGATGGCCAACCATGTCCTTTCCCTGGGAAAAAATTTGCTTAATCGAGCTTTCGCTTAATACAGTTTGACAAATAGCGATTCGTTCAAATGATATAGACCCTCTATAAAATGGTGTAATTAAAACAGTTAATGGATATGTAAAAACAGAACCATGTTAAAAAGGCATCAGGCTAGACTATCTACTGAGTTATTTTTCTCTTGTTGTATGAATAAAATTGTGAAAGAAATTTAAAGGTAAAAGGACAGACAGCAGAGTTTATGACAAAAACCAAGAAAATCTAAAGGTGCTACTGCTCAATGCTAGGAGTCTAAACAAGAAAGTTCATCCCTATAAGCTCTCCTCACCCTAGAGAACGCTGACATGTGTGCAGTTACTGAGCTGTGCAGAGCACACCAGCAGTGCAAGGCTATAATGCCTTCCACACATTTAGACCAGCCACTATAGAGACGGGGACTAAAAATGGGGGTGTCTCGATTTTCATCAAAAATAAATATACCTCATGGCTGGTCAAACAGGATGATACACCTCAACTTTTCCATGTTCAAATCACAACAGGCAACATCCCACATCACTTCCTTGCAAGCTATAGGTCCTCCTGTATGACCGAGGAAATCCATAACTTGTATTTAAGCTTATTGGAAACACTCACCATCAAACCCAATACCATAATCATGAGTGACTTTAATTGCCACAGTATTAACTGGGAATCATACAGGACACCAAACATGCAGGCACAGCGTTTCATGGATTTTGGACACAGAAACTCCCTGGACGTGATTGTCAATATGCTGACCAGGGGCACAAACATACTGGATCTGGACCTCACTAATATAGTACAGTACTGCACAACTTCTAGTGAAATGTCTTCTCTGTTAAGATCAGACAAAAAAAATGGTCTCCTTTGAAGTAAAGCTAAAACCCAGGACCCCAGGTAATCCTGGAATATTCAGGAACTACTCTAAGGCCAACTTTCCTATTATTAAGTGATAATCTGGCATAATTTCAAGCCCCCTTAAACACTGAGAACACTGCTGCTTACTTGAAACTGTTCACAGAAAACCTATACAAGCATGTTAACAGCTGCACAGAGGCATCTGTACCCACAAGGAACCACTACAGACCTAACTCAAAAAACAAACAAAAAAAAAACAAGTCACTCTGGTGGAATCACAACATCAAAAGGCTGTATAACAGATGGAAGAAAATCATGGAAAAAATTAGGAGGTGTAGTACTCAGCAGGATAAAAGCCATTTCAACAAACTAAAAAAACAACTCAGAGGAAAAAAAAAGTCTACCAAAGCCAAATTTCAGGTAAATATAGCCTCCCAGGGTAAGGACGACCACAAGGCATTTTTTATCTATGTCCATAACCTCAAAGGTAATACACAGCTGTGTGGAGAGCTCATTGTTAATGCAGCCACCTATACTGAGCCAGAAAAGATAGCAAACCTACTGGCAGACAAATTCAGGTCTGACTTTAGCCCCCCCCCCAACCATCCCTCAGAAAATACCATCAAATGTAACTCCTCCTACTATCACTAGAGAACAGGCCCTCAATGTTCTCCTAAGGACAAAAACACTGGATTGATGGGCCCAGACAATATCCCAGGATGCCTTCTAAATAGCATGAAACATGACCTATCAGGCATAGCCGGCCATAGGCATAGGCCAACTAGACGGCCACCTAGGGTGCCGCTGTAGCAGGGGTGCTTTTCCAGTATTTATTTAGTATAGGTAGACCAGAATGGGGCACCAGATGGTGTGGTAGGGGGTGCCATGGAGCCCTTTTGCCTAGGGCACCAGTTGACCTAAGGCCGCTCCTGCTATTAGGCCATTTTCAATTGCTATTTAACTGTATCCTCCGAACAGGCTTCATGCCAATTGAATGGAGAATAGCAAGTGTCATCCCATCTACAGATCCTGGAAACAACAAGCCCATAAGTCTCACTAATCTAATATGGAAATCCATGAAAGAATTAAAAGGAAAATGATCAGTAATAACATAGGAAACCTCAAGATACTAGACCCAACCCAATTTGGTTTTGTCAAGGGCAAGTCATTTGGTTTTGTCAAGGGCAAGTCATGCCCACTCAACCTGGTGGACATCTTTGAGAAGGTCACCAAAGCAAAGGATTATGGCAAAGCAGTTCATACTGCCCACCTTGACCTGTCCAAGTCATCTGATACAATATCCCACTGCAGCATTGTTACAAAACTAAAGACATTAGGTAAAACCCTTATATCACCTGGTGGACAGCCAGCTGGCTCACAGACAGGGCCGAGAAAGTTAGAAATGAAAAGTAAACCTCTACAAATACTTCAGGGATTGGTCCTGGGTACACTCCTTTTTGTCATTTTCTTCTCTAATGTCAAGGCCAATATCAAGGGTTCTTACTTACCAAATTTGCAGATGACTGCCAATAAGGTGCAGTCATTGAATCCCTCACTGACACTAATGTTCTCCTGGAAAGGCTAACACAGACAAATAAGTTGTGTGAGAGCCATGAACTTAAACGTAGTGCCAAATAATTCATAATAGTATACTTTAGGAAGTTATCCCCCACTGGTAGCTATCATATTGACAACACACCCCTAAGAGTTGACCCGGTAGTCAGGGACTTGGCGTCATACATAGACAGTAATTTAACCTTTTACCATCACATCCCTATAGTAAGGAAATCATTCTAAGCTGTACAATGTATAAACAAAGGTATGGCCTCTAGGTCCAAGGAGGTCATTGTTCCACTATATTCAGCATTCATCAGACCTGTCATTGAGTATAATGTCTCCTTTGGTATGGACCTAACCAGGCACATCGAACAAATGGAACATCCAAAGAGGTTCATTACTAAAAAAATACAGGGCGTAAGTAACATGTCCTATGCAGACCACCTCAAAGCCCTATCCCTCTACTATACCTTCTTCAGGCTGTTGAGGGGAGATCTATGCCTGGTATACAATGCATTGCCAGACCCCACTCTGATGGACCTCCTGCATATCCACAAAACAAATATCACCAGAATTACCTGTTCTAAAGACTTAAACCTTGCCTGTGTTGGAGAGACATGTATGCATTCTAAAGACTACCCCTTCCCTGGAACAGGCTCCATATCCATGTGAAGTAGACTTCCTCCCTAATCCAATTAAAGTGTAACTTGAATAATTGGATGGGGAACAGGAAATTCATCCCTAGTTTGGCACCTATGTCTCAGACACAGGCAGCCTGTAAATGGCTCATCTCCCTGGCCTCTGCTTGTAAATGTTTCATCTCCCAAGCCCCTTACACTTATCAATGGTAATGAAACTTGTCATTGACTTGGGATGCATGGCTAGGCTTAAAAAGGCCCTTGTGGTCCTTAGCCACCTATGAACCTATAAGTGTGAGTCAGCTAGTATTCTGACATTTGGTGATATTCTTTTTACGTCCAAAGAAATGAGGGAAATGGAAATTACGATTGGTATGCTAAACAAAACAACAAATATCCCACTGCTAAAACAGAAGGCTTAGAAAGCAAAAATTCACAATATAGGTATTTCAGATGACAAAATAAAGGAACAAGTGTGGAATTTGTGTTCAGTGAAATAAAAAGGAAGCAGCGGGGATTTAAAAAGAATATGGAAAGTCATACGAAAATGTGAGGAAAAGGGAAATAGGAAATAACCAAGAAATATAACAAAGTGAGCAAAATTAATATGTAGAAAATGATATTGAGTATGGGGTAGTGAATGGAGACTTTGGTGAAAACTTATGCAGGGTAAAATGTATTCCTGTTAAAATCATAACTCTTTTCAAAAAGTGTCATACATCCACCTGGGCTACCACCAGATCAGCTTGCTGAGATCTCATTTAACTTGTATTTGGAAAACAGCACCTCAACAAGTCAACACTTTCTTTAGATTGTTCTACAATGTTAGTGTTAGACAACATATCTTAACACCTGATGTGATAATGAAACATTCAGCCTTATGACCTTCCTAGTATAAAAGATAACATTGTTACTTGTTGTCCCATTGACTCTTCATCTTCACAAAGTAAACATTTGTGTTATCATGCCCTTATTTCAGTAACTGAATACTGTATCACAAGTTCACACAAAGTAATGTTTTGTGGCCTAGTAACATTAAGTGCTACTGAGTAGCCTCTCTTAGACTGACTACTTGACTATCAAACATGGAGCAAAACACTGTCTTTAATAAGATCTTTATAATTTCACTGCAGAATGTAGAAGATGTGAGGGGCAGGTATGGTATTTGTGTGTGTGTTGTTTGTGTTGGGAGGCTCAGATGAAAGCAATACTGATGTACACATTGGCTCAAGGTCATTGCAAAGGAGATATTACATTTCTCTGGCTGTTATATCATCCAAGTTTATCACTTTGAAGGGAAACAACATACAACCTCCATACACTTGAGAATATGGAGGGGACTGTGTATCGCCTAATGAGCAGGATTTGAAATAATTCACTACACACTACAGAAATTATCTATTAACAAACTTTATTTCTACTTTTAAACAGAAAGTGTACTTTAATAGCGTATTTAGCTAACAAAGCTAGTGGCATAAAATAGTAACTAAACAGAATTAATAATTCAAAACAGCACTTTAGCCATGCAGTTCAACAATTCTTTAAAGCAATGCAATAAGAGGAAAAAGGTTAATACATCACTGGTTGGCACTTCATCGCAGCTGCCTCATCAACTGGGGAGCCCACAGCAGTCTGGCTGAAGATTCCAACTGGGAACAGGCCCGGGCAATGCGTCCATTCCACAGAGAACTCCAAACTAGACCCCTGTGGGACCCCATCTTATATAGGCTGCTTGTTTAATCAAAAATCAAACATATCTGATAACTAGAATGTACTTTGACTAGAGTATTCCCTTATCAAAATGTTCTCTTCTCACAGGAAAAGTACAGACTATGTGACATCAAACAGGGGTGGTGGCCAGTCACCCACAGATACTTCAGTAAGCCTGCCAAGTTCCCATGATCATACTCCCTAAAATATGTAAACAATTCTAAAATATGTAAACAACAGAATATTCGATCAAACTAGCAAAGGTATAAACAAGTCTAAAATATGTAAACAACAGAATATTCTATCAAACTAGCAAAAGTGGGAAGACAAGATATCAAGCTGAGCCATCATAACAATTTGTATTGCGAAGCTTATTCTGACCTTCTCCCTAAACACATAGAAATGAGTAGAAAAGTAAAATGTAAAGCTGAATATTAACCCATTAATAGCTGAGTGTCACTTATCAGGTCTACACATAGTCAATAGTCAATTAACCATATTTGCATTATAGACTTTGTTGTTGTGTCTTTCGGCTTTTCCCGCCCGGGGTTGCCACAGCGGAATTCTGGTCTGCTAATGATTGGCAGTTGATTTTTACGTGTTGAGTTGCCGGCCCTAATGCACAACCTTCAACGAAGGTACGCCCATTCACGCATGTCTCAACAGAAGACGCTCTAGCTGAGAATCGAATGGGACAACGTCTTGCTGTGAGGCGACAATGCTACCGCAGCACCACCACCGCAGAATTAGACTACGGCATCTAAAATCTAAGCTTGAAGTTTTTGAAAAAAAACAGTAGTTGTTCTGTCAGCAAGGTTACTTTTGTATACATTTAACCCCTTTATTTTGATATTCAGCAGGATGTATTCTGTAAGGTTTCAGTCAGTATATTGAATTTTGTTGGTGTGATATGTAACTAAGATTCTATATTACTCTACCAAAATACATTTTTCTAAAATGTAACTTGACCACAAATAAGGAATAATTATGTTTTTGAAATCACACATTTTTCTGTAAGGATAAGTCTTTCACAATTCCCTGTAGTGGGCTTCACCCCTTGAATTCCCAGGCTTGATAATAATCTACTCTAAGGTCACTGCACCTCGAGGCAAGAGCCAACCCCAACCACAGAAACCTCCTTTAATGGATGCATATTTCATCAATGGGCTATTGCTTGACCTCTTGGTCATCATGCTACTGGATGGTTACTCCACTCATGCACTCCCAAAACTAAATCCATTACAAACGTCTCTGTTTACAACTGATTAACATAACAGAACAGTCTCTTCATAACTTAAAAATTCATGGGATTTACAATGGCAACTTTAGCATCTAATTTTTAATGATTATGAAGACTCTTTTAATTCTATACTTTTTTCTAAAAAAACAGAACAAAATAAGAATAGTAAAGCAGAGCATTAAATACAGCTGAGTGAAAGCAGTACATGTAGGAAATGAAAAATAAGTTGTACTTAGATTTGGTGAAACCTGATCACCTGACACTGAGGTCACCTGACACTGAGGTCACTGCCTTCTTCGTTCCACAAGTTTTCCCTCTGTTATGTTCAACTCACAAGCTGCTTCACTTAAACTGTGGTGAGTTTCAGAGCTTGAGCACATTTGATTTCAGTGTCCAATTACTGTGTTTCATCCACTCTAATGAAGTCATGCATGGACATCTTCATGAATTAGTAATGTCATGTCCTGTGATAAATTCTTTGTAAATCTTTGCTTTACAACTATCCATACAGTTCAAATTCTGAGTTTGTACACAATTTTGCTTATGATCCAAAAAAGTGGTTTTCTTCATAATGTCCACATCTTCCACACATCCACTAATGGAGTGCCACTGTGATAAACCTTTTTAGATTAACTATACAGCTGAGCTTTAAACAATGAATTATCATTACTTAATTGTAGTGTCTAAGCATAACCCTCCAGCTCTATATATAGTTTTTCTATTTCTCCTAAAACACTATTTACATCAATAAGAAACAGAGTCATGCCCAAGCCACAACTGAAGAGTTGTTTACTTACTGTGGAGGTTATCTTTAATATGATCCTTCTGTTCAGTGGTATTCGCCCTCTCTGTATCCAACACTGTTAGTTCATCATCTGTTTTCAACAGTAGCAGTAACTTATTTCTAGGGATTATGTACCCTGCACATGAAAAACATGTATATGTCTTTAATCTTATCTTATTAGCTACGACGTTTAAATGAACAAGGCTCACTTTTATTGGAAGACTGAAAACAAAAGCTGAACAAAATGGTACAATATATTAACAACAGAATACAATTCAGAAATGTAACAGTATAAATTCTGAACTTTAATGCAATCATAGTACATTACCATGAAAGAAAATCTGGAGAGTAGGCAAACAAAAACATGTACAGGTATTATTAATTTTTACATATCAGTGTGTTGCTCTTTAGGAATTTAACTCAATGTCAATGGAGTGTAAGAGAAAGTGAGCAGAGGACATAAAAATAATATGAAGTTACAGGAAGGAGGCAAGAGGGGCATAAAGCAGTAAAGCTGTTAAAGTGAACAAGTGATATGAGGGAGGTACAGTGACCTTAAGAACCTAGGGCAGAAGAGATAGTTCATTAAAGCACCAAGGGGGAGATATAGAAGTGAGTTTATGTTTGGTTGTAGGGGACAAAAGTTTACAGGAAAAAAGTAGAAGAGTTGATAATATATGTGAAAGGACAAAACAGAAGAGGTGGGATGTCATAAATATAACCAACTGAGACATTCATTAAATAGTTACTACAGGAAAATTACAAAGAAAGAATAAATAGTCACCTACCATGTTGTTGTTGTTGTGTCTTTCGGCTTATCCCGATTAGGGGTCGCCACAGCGGAAATCCGGTCCGCTAATGTTTGGTAGTGTATTTTTATGTGCCGAGTTACCAGCCCTGATGCACAACCTTCAACGAAGGCACGCCCATTCACATATGCCTCCACACAGAAGACACTCTAGCTGAGAATCGTACGGGACAACGTCTTGCTGTGAAGCGACAACGCTACCGCAGCACCACTACATCTACAATGTAGCTACAATTTGGTAAGCAGACGCAATACTGTACTGAGAAAGAGAAGATGTCAGTGAAGTTAAAATGTGATTAGCAAAGCTATGAGAGGTCTGTTACTAAAGTATCTAGGCTTTCTTCAGTGGGTGAGATAATAAGATAACACCGTGTGGACGTGGCTTATGTGAAAGTGGCTCTGGTAGCATCATGAGCTATATTACAGGTGGATAATTAAATTTACTGGAGACTAACAAGTTCAGGAGTTTCAGTCCATTAAAAAGAGGCAATATCATCTATGAAAAGGTTATTTATTTATTGATTGATTTATTTTGGTTTGGTAACTTGCACTGTGTAGTCAGGAAGATGTAAATGATCCAGAAACAGGCTGAGGGTTAAACTGTAAAATGAAGCAAGGGAAGACACTCTTGTGTAGTAGTTTATATTTTTATGTTCCTCAAACCCTCAGTAACCACAAAGCCTCAGTCTCTTTCATCCAGCTGTCCCAGTCATTTTCCATGTGGCATGAGTCCTATGGGCACATCTGCTCCTAGGAAGGACAAGCGATGCAAGTGGTACCACCATCCACTAGAGGAACTGGAGGGGATTTTGTTTAAGGGCTACCAGTTCCCCAGTGCAAATACCTTGGTCATCCAAAGGGATGAAGCACAATGGATGTACACAAGGGAGAAGTTTCTCACTCATTTGAGAGAGACACACCCCTCAATCACCCTACCTTCCTGAAGGCAAAATTTCTCTTGGTCTCACCACTCCCCATGAGGACTGAAACAGCAAATGAACATGCTGACTATGCAGCCCCCATACAGACACACACACACACACACACACACACACACACACACACACACACACACACACACACACACACACACACACACACACACACACACACACACACGCGCGCGCGCACACAGACAGACACACACACACACACGCACGTGCGCGCACACACACACACACACACACACACACACGGGAAAAGGCTTATAATTCCTCTCTTTCTTTCCTTAGCCAGCGTCTCCAGTTACTAGGCCATTAACTGAACCCAGGCTGACTGGGCCATAATCAGGCTTTCTTCCCACTATGCCATGGAGCCAGTCCTGTGAAACAATTAACAAATTCAGGCTGACTGGGCCATAATCAGGCCTTCTCCCCACTATGCCATGGAGCCAGTCTTGTGAAACAAATTAAGCTGCAGCTATAAGTGCAAATTAAGCAGTGTTGGTCGCAGTTATTTAATAAGAACAAAGCAACAACTGGTATAAAATCCGAAGTGCAATACATGCAGTGTTGTGGTCAGCAGTTTGAAGTTAAGAGAAAACAAAATATCATTAAGTTGTTAAACATGCTACAGGTGCTTTTAAATATAAGAATATACAATAAACATGGGGGTCTATATCATGAAATCAAAACGGCTAAACATTGAATGCTATTTCATCGACCACTAAACTTCGAAGGACAATTTACATGAACGGCCAAATCACTGATCTTTTTCCTAGGGAAAAAATAATTTGGCCAACCAGACATGACACACCACGTCAAACATTGCAATCTGGAACTTTGCCCCCACACTTCCCAATGTGTGGGGTTGTGCCCCGACCCCCCTCAATTAAATATATCAACTGCGAGATTGCACTACAGTGGGGAAAAGGGCAAATTCACGGTGATGGCCAAGCTATTTTTTTCTCCTAGGAAAAAAATCGGTGATCTGGCCTTTCACATAAATTGTCCTTCGAAGTTTAGTGATCGTTGAAATGGTGCTCGATGACCAGCCATTTTGATTTCATGATATAGACCCTAATCATGGTACTAATCAAAAGTGCTTCTGTAATATGATTAAATGGCATATAAATGTACCCCTCTTTAAAAAAATGTGCCCTGTGAATGTAATTAGAGCTGTGATTAAATATGCACTGAAATAATTACAATGTACCACATTTGAAAATGAGAAGTATTTAAATTAACCAAAATATTTACTGCATTTTATTCTTGCTGTTGAGTTTACACTGTAAAATATTCCAGAACGTGTTTTAGGTAAGTTCATTTTTCAGCTTCTGGTGTCCTTCCTAAGACAGGAAAATGGCAATAAAAGAATCCCTTGAGATTTAGGTCTTCAAATGCAACCTGGGTGTTAGACCTAAAAGAACACCACATTTTCTGATGTACTACTGTTTGTCTCACTTATGTAAAGTAAGTGAAAGGATAATATTAGCTCTCATCTTGGGCTCAGACACAAGACTTCCAAACATTCAGTGCTGGTGTCAGTTCCACAGGACACACAGGTGTTGAGTTTTCCCTTAACAGCCTTATCCTTTCAGCTAGGAAACCTTAGCACTGCTATTAATGTCACATTACAAACAAACAAATGTACATACAGAGAAAACTCTGTTTATGCACTGTTAGAATCACAGAGGTGAAAGGATAGCATTAGCTCTTGTATAAAGGAAAGAGTTAGATGAGTAAGAAAACACATTCTAAATGGTAAGAAAACTGCAATGTCTTTTTACTACAAACAAAACAAAAGCCTTGAATAGAATGGATAGTCATCTTCCAAATAAGCAAGCAATGATTACATTCTTTTAAGAATGCTTCAGCTCTGGAGATATATATATATATATATATATATAGGTATAACATAGGTTTAAAGTCAGACATTTAAAATGAATTAACATCGACTGGAAGTCAGAAATTATGGCAGGATTTTCCCGATATGTTTTGTTTTTCTTTTCCATAAACACCGTTCTTCCCATTTGGGGATCAGTTAGGTGGTGTCCTTCCTACTCTAGCCATCAGTAAGGAATGCAGTTGCAGGCATCTACGATGAGCAGGCTATTAAAGCTGTGTGATGCAAGCACCATAAATGACAGTTATTATACCATGGCCCCCCCCAAAACGTGCACGCTGATTGGCCAGTGTGCACATTGTAAATCGAGTTATACTAATGGAAAAAGGTCCGGTCGCCCGGACTTTTTTCCATTAGTATAACTCTACTTTTAAAACACTGTCTCGCTATGTTAAATGGGTTTAACATAGCGAGACAGCTTTGAAATAAGCAACGGAGATCTCCATTGCTTATTTTAAAGCTGTCTCGCTATGCTAAACCAATTTAACATAGCGAGACAGGTTTTAAAAAAAAAGCAACGGAGAAAGCAAGATCTCCATTGTTTTTTTTACTGTTTCGCTATGTTAAATGGGTTTAACATAGTGAGACAGTTTTAAAATAAGCAACAGACATCTCCGTTGCTTATTTTAAAGCTGTCTCGCTATGTTAAACCCATTTAACATAGCGAAACAGTAAAAAAAGCAATGGAGATCTTGCTTTCTCCGCTTTTGCTACAACTCTGATGTACTGCGCAGGCGCGCAGTACATCAGAACTGCCGCGGATGCCAGACATCTGCGGAAGGGCAGTAAACAGGCATTATACTATGCCATTATTTAAGAAAAGTAATAGTTTCTTTTCTTAAATAATGTCATGGTATAATAGCAATAACCCACTTCTGGGTGTGGGTAATGCTGTATTTACCCACGGTTGGCTTCGCCCTCGGGACCAAACCACGCCAACCGTGGGTAAATCCAGCATTACCCACACCCAGGCGTGGGTTATTGCTATATTATTCTTTCATTTCTATTTATCGGTTGTATCAGCCTCTCCTGGCATCCTGAAACCTATCTGTCAAGCAGTACATTGTTTGTCGTGGTATTGACAGACTACAGTTGTGTTAGGGAATTACCATAATTGTAAATATTCTAGTATGTTTATTGCTACAGCAGCCCTCATATTTGACCCTTATGCCACAGGTCCAGCCAGACTTCCAGAGCTTAAAAAAACACTGCCCCTCTAGGATGGATGGATGCCCACCCATTTGATCTTCAGCATGTTTGTGTTAGGAGGGACATTTGCACATGCCATCTTTATGTCTTTTTTTTTTCTTATCATGAAAGCCTCTAGGAACCTGTGGTTGACACAGGAGGTCTAACTGCCAAGGTGAACAAAGAAATTAGAGAATCCCCCCAGCTGTGACAGTCCAACAGGAAGACTCCTCCCAGTGGTCCAGCTTTGACCACTGATGTACCCTGATAAGCAAAATGCAAATATATAAATCAGTTAATTAGTTAAAAAGCTGCCTCTCCAAGTTCTAGGTCAATCCAAGGAGGAAGAATGTCTTGTAAAGGAGGGCACAGCAGCATGAAGGGTGACTGTGTACCTCCTGCACCCTCTGATGTCTGCAACACAACACAAAGAGGAGTGGAAGGAGCATAACTCTAAACTGTTCACATATTCACAGAATGTCTAGATTTTTGCCTCGTATTTTTGGTTTGTTCCTCATAAAATTTGTGATTTTTCTGGATTTTTGTAGAGAATTAGTGAGGACTAAATTCACTAAATAATGACAGGCATTTGAGTTTCAGACTTCATATCCTTCAGAAAATGCATGGTAACACAAGACCTTTTATTCTAAGTTTATAAGTGCAATATTTAAAATGTGTCCCTATTTCTGGGGCTTTGTCCCCCCATTATTTTTGGTTTGGTCCAGATTTTTTTGTGCTAAGAGGTTGAGAGCTATAGAAAGGAATGAAATATTACAACAGTGAACATATGTAAAGATTTATGATTATGATAAGTTCCAAATACAACTGTACTATGTTCTACACTAGTTCACTGATACAGTACTTTTCACATATGGAAGGTTCCCAAAGCTCATGAACAAATGGATGGTTGGTGCTGATAATAGGTTAGCTGTTGTAACCCCTATAGGATGGCCGTGGCAAATTTTGCCCTGCCATGATTCTAGAGGCAATGACCATGCTGTAATACATTGCAGCTTCTGAATTGGACTAAATGCTGACACTCCCTAATAAAGGCAGTAGTGGCCACTACAGTTCTAGCAGAATGGGCCATTACCTGCCCTAGTATGGTTTTGACATAGAAGGAGTAGCAGGAAGAAATACAACAGGCCTGTCATTTACAGATGGTCTGTCTAAAGAATGGCACTCACTCCCTAACCTTTGCAAAAGTTATAAAACAATAGCTATGACTTTGTTTTTTACTTTGCTCTATTCAGGTAAGACTGGAATTACCTGCAAACATCTAGGAGTGTAAAATCCTTTCCACTTTGTTCAGTAGATTACAATAAGAGGAGGTTAATGACCTGATTAAAGTTCAACTCCAGTACCACTTTGGTCATGAATGAAGGGTTGGTTTGAAGAGTGACCAAGTCCTTGTGAAAAATAGAAGAAGGATTCTTTGCACATGAGGGCCTGCAGTTCTAAAATCCCTCTGGCAGAAGTAACATTTCTGAGAAGTTTGTTTTCCAGCCTAAAAACCTTAGAGGCCTGTAAAAGCAAACAGTTTATAGGGTGGTAATGTTTGTGCCATCTTTTTCAATGGACCTGCTGTGATGATTCAAACTGCCTCAAGGGGAGGATTTCTGGTACATTGTCAGTGTGAACTGGTTGTGCTCTGCAGTGCTTCATCCCCTCTGAAGAATAATGAAGTGAAGTTTGACAAATCTGGGGAAATTCCAGTTAAAAAGGGAGTCATAACAAAATGGAGGATGGACACATGCGGAATAAGCAAGTGAAGAACCCCAGAAAATCAGTAGTGAGCATACAGGAGAGGGTGACAAGCAAACAGAGTGAAAACTGTCTAGAAATGGTGACAAGCCACAAAGAGGTGAGAAGTGGTACTACTACAGGGGAGATGCACACGAAAATGGACAAATTGTTTGAAGAGGCCCATTATATCACTACAGGGGAGATGCACACCAAAATGGACAAATTGTTTGAAGAGGTCCACTATATCACTCTATAATGTTCAACAGGGATACACAAATAAACATATAGACTTGCAGGGTGAATGGTGGAGTTGGAGTACAGGGACAGATGAGAAAAACTTTGTATCTCCGAGGTGCGAGAAGCTTTTGAGGAAAAAAGACTGCAAGGCTCATACTGAAAAACAAGTCATTGGCCTAGGATTCCTGCAGAAGAAATATTGATAGACAAGGCATTGGTTTAAGAGAGAGGTGCAGTGAGAAACCCTAGGCCTATACTGGTCAAGATACAAAACTTTACATTGAAAGAAAAGCTGCTCACACAGTTATGGTAATGGCGGAACAACTACTGATTGGTGAAACTAGAATCTTCATAGACAACAATTACTCGCTGAGCACAGGGGGTAGGTGAGGGCTTTTTCCCCTTTATTTAAACAACTAAAACAGCTGCATCAAAGATTTAGATTGACATATCCCTCTATGCTGAAAATACATTTCCCAACCAGACTAAAATTGCTTGTGGATCCATCCGTGGCTAACGAAGAGGTAGAGCTTTTAAAAGCTTTTACGAGGGAGAGTGATGGCAAAGGAACAGCAACAGAAGGTGGGTCGATCGGTGTTAAGAAGAGAAAACAAGTGATTGACAGGTGGACCATCAAGCTCGTTCCAGTCTGCCAAAGGGGAATAGACGGCAAGAAATAAGTTATGGAAAACTTCTCCAAGAGGAAACGGGAATAAGTATTAGAAAAGCATCCTGAGTCAACAGACATGAGTATGGCTAGTGCTATAATGGAAAAAGAGGATTGCAACTAAAAAGGGAGTGTGTACATATGCCTGGGGAGTGGAGTGTGCAGTAACGAAGTGGTTAGATGTGTAAGTTTTGCTTAAATAATGTATAGCACTCCTCAGTGACAAGATAATCATCACAGAACTTGTCATCAAAATTAAATGCTTTAAAAAAAAAATAAATAAAAAATAAAAAAAAAAAAATAAAAAATTAAATGCATTTATATCGAGTAATAAAAAGAACAGGACTTAAAAAAAGTATGTTGTAGTTTGATTGGCTTATGTAGCTTAAATTATTTGGTTGTAGGCACTCTTTCTCCCCTGTATAAAATGGAGACTGGACTTTGATTAAATTGAACTTAGCAAATGGACAAGCTTGCAGGATTTGTACAGAATGCTAGAATGGGGAGGGGTCACAAGGAATATGATCAGGCAGTCTGCTTGAGCACATTAGGACTTTGTGAAGGGAGTGAGAAGAACTTGTGATGATGGTAAACTCAAAACTGTTCTGCAAATAGTCAAAGCGTTGTTAAAGCTGGACCCAGATCACAAAGTGTGAAAACTGTAATGTCTTGATGTGGAACGATTAGGGACTGGAAGATATTGTCAGTCGTAAGAACAGCAAGTAAATGCACCCACTGTGACTCTGGATAATAGTAAGGGAGAATACTGCACAGGACTGCCTTTCATTTCATAAAAAGCGCATTTAAGACAAATAAAGCAACTTAAAGTTGTAATGGACTAAAAGGAGGGGGTTGGAGTGCCTTGAAGCCACTAAATGATTTGATGTTGCATACAATATATGCTTATTTTGAGTGTTTGCTCAACTGTTCTGTATTATTACATATTTGTTCAATGTGTTTTAATATTGTTTAAGATTCTGACATTCTAAGTTCTTATAATTTGTTGAATAGCTTTTCTATGTTGATTGTAAGCACCCTTATGCCAGAGGTGCTCAGTTTTGCTGGGATTTTAAGGGAAAGTGATTAACTTGGTCTCAAAAGAAAGGGGTCCATGACAAAATTGAACACAAGTAAATCATGGGTAAGGGGGGGGGTCGGTATTAAACCATGATGGTGGCTCTGAATTTACTACTGTGGAACATCAATGGGCAGGTTGATTTAAAGAAATGTTGGCAAGTGCTACAGTTTCTCTATAAGTCACAATCACATTTAATACTCTTGCGAGAAACCCAAATGACATGCAAACAGCATACTAAATTAATTAAAAAAAGGACCTTTAGAGGGTTACAGTGCTGTAGTGACCGAAGGAAGGAAGAGAGAAGTATTGACACTAAGGAGACTCACTTCCTTTTGACTTACTGAAAGTAAAATAGACAAACAAGGGCATTTTGTGTTAATTAAAAGGGATTGGGGGATGAAGGTTAACAATAGGAAACATACATCTTCCACCAAGAACAAGAGTGAATGAAATGAAATGAAATGCATCCTGGGTTAGATAGCAGAGTTTATGCACAGCACTGTAACAGTGGAGGGGGGAACTGGAATCAAGTAGGCAGAATTTATCAGGAGGGTGCAGACTGTGCAAGTAAGTAAAGAGAGTGTAATTTTCAAAAAATCGATGAAGCTACATGGCTTGGTGGATGGGGGTGGGGAAGGGTATTACCAGACCTCAAGCAGAGTACCCATAAGTCATCTCAATATGGAATGTTGGCCAGTTTAGACAGATGGTATACTTCGATTGAGTATGCTTAATTAATAAGCAGGGGGGCAACTTTTCTATTTCGCTTGGGTGTCAACTGGAGTAAAAGATGTTTGGTATGAGAAAATGAAACATCGATGGAGGTTAGATATGTGCTGGGTAAGGAAGGAGGAAAGAAAGAAAGAACAAATAAATTAAGAGGTATTGGGAAGGGGGCTGAAAAAGTATTACATCAGCATCTTTTAATGAGGGGGCAGGAGTGGGAATTCTTTTTAGGAGGCCTTGAGGAATAAAATTCAAGCGGTGGCTAGGAGACCTGTGGAATACAAGAAACAATAAAGACTGGGAGAACCTGAATCAGTTGAATCAATTACAGGAAAGGAAGGGAACCTACTAGAACATGGGAGGAACTGGACCTAGAGATTTACTGGCAGGAAAGGTGAGAGGAAAAAGTAATTAGTAACCAGGTAGTGCTAACAAGGTTATTCCATGGTAAGTAGCCTAGATATCAATAAGTATAATAAGGAAGAATGAAACCGTTAAAGGTTGAGCGATACACAGCAAAGATAAGATGTCCAGACACAGCAATAGCTATGAATGTCATAGAGATATGAGAAATAATCACAGCTTTCTATGCATCCCTACACGAAAAAGGGAAAGAAAGTGGAAACTAGCAGAGGAAATTTGATAGATATTTCAAATTATCACCCTTCCAACGATTACTGGAGAGGAGAATGAATGCTAAATGCAACCAATAACATTAGGCGAAATTAAGGAACACTTAAAAGATTAGTAGGGAGTAAGACTTCAGGAACCAAATAGTCTCCCAACAGAGTTATGGAAGTTGAGTAAGTGGAAGATCCTTCTTTAATGGTACGAATGTCTTTTTGGGAAATAATGGAGACAGGAGATGTACATCTTAGTAAGAAGCAGTGATTACCTTAATTCCAAAGGAGGGGAATGACCCATGCATACTGAAGTCATTCATAGCCATATCAATACTGCAGCATGATTATAAGGTGCTCATTAGCACACTGGCACCTAGACTAGCCAAGATTTTGCCAAGGTTAATCAATGAGGTTCAATGCAGTTTTGTCAAAGAAAGGCACACGCATGATAATATACTGAAGGTGCACATCATTCGAACTGAGGTAGATAGATGGCATCAACAGATGCTCCTATTCAGTCTGGATGCTGAAAAGCATCTGAAAGCCTAAACTGGGCCATCTGTAGGAAGAGCTCAGTGCTATGGGTTTTAGTGGCAAACAGATTCAGCTCCTACAGAAGATATATGTGGGATTGACAGCTGTAATAAAACTGAAATCAAAACTAGTGGATTAATTTCCTCTTTCCACTACATTGTACCCTCTACTTAGAGCCTTTAGACTAAAAATAAGGTACTCAAGTATTGGGGAATGGCAATGGATGGAGAGGAAAAGATAACTGTGTTTGTTGATGATATAATCTTACTTGTCACAAACATAGAAAAGAAAATTGATAGGATTTTTGACTTGGTGGCAGAATTTGAAGGATACAGGATTAAAAGAGGAAAAAAGAAAAGCTTTAGCTTTAAATTATGCTCCCCCTTCAGACTGGTACAAAAGTACCACTACTTGTGAGGTCATTATAAAATTAAATTAAATTTAAATTTGTGGGTGGCGCAGTGGTGCAGTGGTTAACACTGTTGCCTCACAGCAAGAAGTTCTCTGGTTTGATTCTCAACTGGGGTGCCTTCTGTGCAGAGTCTGCATGTCCTCTCTGCATTCGCTTGGGTTTCCTGCAGGTACTCCGGTTTCCTCACACATTCCAAAGACATGCATCTGGAGCATTTCTCCCCAGGCCTCTGCTCAAAATATGCTCTGTCCTAGTCGGACTTTCTCGGTCAACAAATGTTAAATAAATAAATAAATACTTGAGAGCCTGGTTGGCAAGAACTACAAGTGAAACTGCCAGGAACGTATGGGACCAAATAAGGAGAAGGATGATTGAGATGCTTAAAACATGACAATTGATCCCAATGAGTTCAATCAGAGAATACAAGTTATAAAAACGCATTTGGTTTTCCAGGTGATTTATTTAGCCCAGTCTTTGCTGTATGACCCAGGGGAGAGTTTTGTGGAAAACTCAGAAAAGAGATAATCAAATTTATTTGAAAGAACATACATACACCAAAGGAGGAGATAGGAAAAAATGACACTGCCAACAGGGGATGGAGGCCTTGCAGTCTCGGTAATGCAGGAATGCCATTTGTCATTTCATCTTAAATTGATATATCACTTACAAAATTAGAAATATACAGCAAAATGGAAAAGGATACTGCTTCCAACACAGGGAAGGTGCAGGGGTAATAAGGCAGATTGGATGTGGAAAAATATAATGCAAGGAAAAAAATGCGACATATCCAAAATTGCTAGGACAAAGTCTGATAAAGACTTTGAGATGTAAGTAATATGGTAACTGGAAATCTGAGATTCTGACTATAGGAATGACAAAGAGCACATTTAACATAAACACCACGTCGGTAATAGAATGGTACATTGGTGTGAAGAATCTGTATTTCTGAGAGGGTTTTTTGAGTAATGGAGAAAGAACACTTTGGAATGAATTGAGAGACCCAGTCACTTAAAGTAATAGGGAGGTAATGAGATATGTGAGCGCCTACAAAGTATATGGGAAATGTCAGGGAACTGAGGAGAAGGACACTTATGAAATCTGAAGTGATAGAACTATTAGTAGAGACAAGAACAGATTTGGCTAGTAAAAAAGTATTGGTGAGAAAAATATACACTGCCCTTATAAAGGATATGTGGAGCAGTAAATGGAGTCAGAGACTAACATGGCAAGACTGGGTGCTGACGACCATAACAAGGGAAGACTGACAAGAAATATGTAGGATGCCTTATCTAGCTACAAAGTCAAGGAAGTTCAGAAGTTTTGGCTGGAGGCACCTACATAAATATTTTACACACCAGACAGGTTGCAGAAGATACATTCAGAGTTTAGTCCAGGCTGCTGGAGATGTCTAGTGAGAGGAAACTGAGATCATATTTTTGAGAATTGTCCTAAAATAGAAAGGTTTAAAACAAATCTGGAAAAAAATTAGTAAGGTTAGGACGGGAAAAGACTGGGAACCTGTAAAATTTTATTATTGTATTAAATGAATGGAGGAAAGAAAGTTGCAGGCCTAACAAAAGGCAGCAGCGAGCTTGATCCTGCAGTTGGTCAAAAAAGTAATTACTAGAAACTGGAAGACCACTAAGCCATTGAGTGTGGAGGATATTTTTCATTTAATACAAGACCAGGAGACATTAAACAAAGATATTGAAAATATATCCTAATAAGTCACATCAGAAAATGTGCGGATGCTGGGAGGAAATTAGAAGCAAGTAAAGAGAACTGATGGAAATACCCTCTGAAAGGGATGAGCAAGACTTTGCAGTCAGTGCTGATCTCATTGGACCCTTGGGATCTTGTAAACTTTATTCTGATGTCTAGACAGAAGGTCACCAAGCCTAAGTAATGAATAGTAATGTGAGAGAATGCATGCAGAGAATGGTTATCATCTCTTGAATTAGCCAATGCCTTAATAACTGTATTTAACATGTTAAGACAATTCATGAAAATGTCTGACTTGGTAAAATGTTTACAATGTATGTGACAAAGTGGCTTTGAAATAATAAAGGTGCTTTCTTGTATTTAAAAAAAAGCTGCCTCATGAGTTTTCTACAAAACTTAATACTAGGTATAAAATTCATGGGCAGCCGTGTTCTAATAGCTAGTTAGAGGTCACATCCTTTTTCCATCTCTAAAGCTAAGATACATTGCTAGTCTCTCAGCTAGATGTTCTTATTGTCAGACAAAGTATTGAATGTTTGCCTTCTTGTCATAAGATCCTGTAATATTTCACAAGTAGTAAAGAAGAGTCTACTCATCTTCTATTAAAATACTGTTGATTTCTATAATATAATCACAAACACTACCTCTTGTTTTTCTCTTATATTCTCTAAACATTTTTCATTATGCAAAAGGGATACGTTTAAGACATTCAAAACACATTTTCACTTTTAAGTAGTGAACGCCGTTAACATCTTTCACTTTTGTATATTGCATGCACTACCCTATCCTAAACAGAAGGGTAAAAACCTCATCCATTGTCCCTAATCAGTTTGGTTTTGACTATACACACACTCAAATGCCTGAGTAAAACCATCAAAGTCATATCCCTCTTTAAGCTAAAGAAACACCTAAAATAAAGAAACATTTTACTACGGCGCCTGACATTTACAGCAGGGATTTTGTCCTCTCCCTCACATGCCTTTGGTGAAGGGTTATCGTTTTCTTCTCAAGCTGATGCTATTGTGCTCCTTATTTTTCTTCCTTCTACCTGTCAGGTGCCATGGTCAGCTAATAATGATGTTTCCTTTCTTCCTGTGTGGCTTCATACTTACACAGTTTCTCTACTGTTTTGACTTCCATGAGTTTCATCACTATCACTGTAACTAAATATGCAATTCAGGATGATCTGGGGACATACTGACTGGCCCTTTAGTTGCATACTGGAAATCTGCAGCTCCCATTAGGCTGTCTCCAAGCCCGCTTAAGTGAATTTCAACAGTACATAAAGCAGCTACTAGATCATCCTTGGTCAGCCCATTAAGTGGGTGTCTTTTCATTTGCAATCTCTAATCAGCTGTGCCACTGGCATTTTGGAATTTTCTTCCAAACCCATTTTGCCATTAACCCTATATTTTGGTGAAAAAAAAATTGCAGGTACCCAAATTCAGTTAATATTATCCCCACTGCAATGAACCAGTTGATATGTCTAAATACAGCATTTAATTAACTTGGTACCATTGCTGCTAAATATATGTGATGGTCAGGGGATACAGTCTCTCAATTTGAATGGTTAGCCATCAGTTAATATAAAACGGGTTACTGGCCTTAACAGCACATGATAAATGTGCATTATTGCCTCAGGTTCTGGACAACCCTGGCCACACCCAAATAAACCTTAAAATGAACAACTACAGAGGTGCATTATAATTACTGGCTTACCAGGACTTCTCTGACATTTTTCTTAGCTGAGTTCCATTTAGTGCTACCTTACCAACAATAACTGAATCTTGGCTAAGATAATATTGTGTGTGCGTACACACACACACACACACACACAAGCTAAAATGTATCAGGGGCTTTATCTACACTTCATTTTTACTGTAATGTTCAGGGCAGGGGAACTTGCTGATACTTATGGCGATACTGTTTGATGGCTGCAGTTGTCGCAACAACATAACTGCCGGCAATATTTAATGTACTTATGCTCCATGTCGCACTGCAGTTCATCACTAAGAGGTGCTGAAAAGTCTGCCAGTTAGTGCACAGGATTACAGCTCTGAGCTGTTAATGGGCTGCTACATGTAGTCCAGGGTATGATTCCCTCAGCCTCTATTTGAGTTATTTTGAACAGACATTGTTCTGAGACTATTAGGAAACTGGGCTAGGCCCTTCAATGGTCTCCTTCATTGTGTGCCTAGTGCCTAATTATTAACCTATAAAATGATACATTTCTAGTGCAAACACCACTTTTTCCATCTTTATGGTAACACATTTTCTAGCTGGACTGATCCAGCACACCAAGAGCACATTCACTTTTAACACTTAAAATAATTCACATGAAATATAACTGGTAGCTATAGCTCTGGCAGAAAGGCAGATAAAAGTCAATAAATCACCCCATCCACATATACACCTTTATACTAATAAGTAAACCTCCAGCCACAAACTTTTGAAACTGAATAGCAAAACACTTTGAAAATTTAATTATATAGCAAATAAGCATGTACACAAAGAAATGTAAAACAAAGGGTTTATATAGACAGGAGGTATATATACACACACACACACACACACACACACACACACACACACACACACACACACACACACACACACACACACACACACACACACACACACACACACACACACACACACACACACACACACACACACACACACACACGTATACACACACACACACACACACACACACACACACGTATACACACACACACACACACACACACACACACACACACACGTATACACACGTATACACAAACACACACACATGTATGTACACACACACACACACACACGTATATACACACACACACACACACACACACACACACACACACACACACACACACACACACATGTATACACACACACACACACACACACACACACACACACACACACACACACACACACACACACACACACACATACACACACACACACACACACACACACACACACACACACACACACACACACACGTATACACACACACACACACATGTATACACACACACACACACACACACACGTATACACACGTATATATACACACACACACACACACACACACACACACACACACACATACACACACATGTATACACACACACACACACAAACACACACACGTATAAACACACACACGTATATACACACACACACACACACACGTATACACACACACACACACACGTATATACACACACACACACGTATATATACACACACACACACACACACGTATACACACACACACACACACACACACACACACACACACACACACACACACACACACACATATATATACACACACACACACACACACACACACACACACACACACACACACACACACACACACACACACACACACACACACACAAAAATGACTACATATATTTTGACCCTGTTTATTGCCAGTACACACTAGAAGATTCGTTATATTTTATCTGCTTCTGACTTCTAAAGAGCATTCAGTGTTTGAAGAAAAAAAAAACACTCTCAAGAAATAACTTTCAAAACTGAGATCTCAGTCTAGAAGGTCTATTGCCCAAGTCAGAAACAAAGTATATTGATAGATTTCAGGTTATACCTGAGGAAATTGAATTTAAATTACATTTTACACGACATAACGCAAGGTGACAGAGACTTGGGAGGCATTATCAAAAAACCAAGTACGTACAACCCTCCATTAACAAACACACTTCAGGTCTTCCAGAACTCATGTGAGAAAGAGTTTAGGCAATTTAAAAATAACAACACAAATAAGAAAAAAAAAATTGAAAACTAAATTAAAGCTCCAAAGGCTCCCTCTAAGTGAAGATAGTAGTAGAGTAATGAGAGCAGATAGCGTGGGATGATTGTCATCATGAACACAAAGGAGTACTAAAAAAAAAAAAATGATGTCCCTCCAGGCAGAAGTGCATATAAGGAACGCAATTTAGAAACAAAACAAAATACAAAAACCAGCCATCAACAGTTTCTTGGTTACGTTTAGTCAAATCAAGGGGTGAATATGAATACAGTTTATATGAATAGTAGAAGAACCCAAATGTCAAATGCCTAAGTTATTTGGGTCCAAAAAAAATAAAAAACCTATAAATATTGGCCTATATTAGCCAATAAAAAACAAAAAATAAAAAAACGAAATATTTCAGTCTGGTTGGATAAAACACTGAATAAAGATAGTACAAAGATATTTATTATTTGAGGATGGATGGCATCTAAATTAAATTCTAATAAGAAATGGATGGAATTTCGATCCTTTAGATGTAAGTTTGTAAAAAAAAAAAGTTTGTACATATCCAAACAGACACAACAGAATATATGAGGGAATATTTAAATAAAAAATAAAGTACCAAAATTAACACTTTCAATAGCAAAACATACCACAAAATTATGCATGAGCTATGGGTGCTAGGGTAGCTCCAGCATTCTAATTCATTGTAATGGCAAAACTGGGAGCAAAAGTATTTCAAACATATCAAAAGCAAGAAAGAAAAGATAGATTTATATATTATAGATGATTGATTTTTTTTTTATGGTCTGGAAAGGAAGGAATTTTTAGGATTAGTGTTAACACAACACAACACTTTCTCTCAAAAATTAAAATTTGGCATTTTTAATTTTGTGAGACATCAATATAACTATCAATAGTGAACTTAAGACATTTAAGAACAAAACAAATAAAAGCAAAAATTTATAGAAAAGCATGTTTACATAATTACAGTTGTAAAGTATGTAGTATGTGCTAACAGTTGATCTCTTTCTCTCTCTCTCTCTCTGTCTCTCTATGTAAAAGGTTGTTTCACATTTTTGAATGCAGAGTTTCATGTTTTCGCAGTCAATTAACGTTGGGGTGGGATGAGTTTCAAATAATATAATTCTGGAGAAAAAACACTGTCGATGAGCAGTTTCAGTTTTCAAGAATTTCTTCAGTGAAAAATTGCATAGCTATACATAGTTACTGTGAAAAAAAATGCATTTAACTCAGCTTAATACAGCTTTCTGCCTTTTCACAATTTTAGTATAACTTTATGGAATGATAGCAGTTTGTTTCATGCAGCCTCTCTCAGAGCCTATGGGAGCTTTCCACTTGATGTAGATAGTTACTGTATTTATGCTGGATCTAAATAATATGCATAAGGTTTACTGACTGGTAATAATAATAGACCCTGTTAGTTAACAGCCTACATATCATTGCTGGAACCTATGTCTAACAGAGCTCTTTTCAAACTATCTGGAAATATACAGAGCTAAGTATATTTTTTGGTTCTTCAGAATTGTGTATTGTAAATTGTTGCTGGACTAATTTTATTCTGAGTTGTGCACTGTTATTTTTGATTCACTGTATAGTTTTTCAGATCTCTGCTGAAAGTGTTTTTTCCCACCTCTCCCTATTTTCTGCTGTGTCTTAAGTTGGTATAACTGTTTTTTACAGCTTGTGTCATCTGACTATCTGAAAGATTACTTGCATAATAATACACCCTGTTAGTTAACAGCCTACATATCATTGCTGAAACCTGTGTCTAACAGAGCTCTTTTCAGACTATCTGGAAATATACAGAGCTAAGTATATTTTTTGGTTCATCAGAATTGTGTACTGTAAATTGTTGCTGGACTATTTTTATCCACAATAAACAGGACATGCTGGAGAGATAGATTCCTGTCCCAGAGACTTCACATACTCTGGAACAGGCTACCCATCTATGTCAAGCAACGTTCTTCATTAGCACTCTTCAAGAAAAATCTTGATGAGTGGATGGGAAATAGGAAATACACCCTGGGGATCACTTCTGTGTCTCTGCTTGACAGTGGCACAAGAAAATAACTTTCTTGGGTGGCGTAAGCCAGGGAACCTTGTTGGCTAGGCTTATGTAGGCCCTCAGGCTGATAGCCTAGTACCTACCTATGAACCTATGAACCTATGGTACATTTGAAAATTGTGGAATTCTAATGGAATTTTCACTGTCCTTTTTTTATGACTGCCATACTGAACTGCCCTCAGGTGGTCGCTATGAGGGAAAGGAATTCATACCCATTTACACTTTTTTATCTTTTAGACATATTTACTATATCTAGGATTATTATTCTTTCAGCATATATGTATTACTTTTTGACATACTTACTATATCTAGGATTATTATTCTTTCAGTATTATTCCTTCAGCATATATGTATTACTTTTAGACATACTTTCTATATCTAGGATTATTATTCTTTCAGTATTATTCCTTCAGCATATATGTATTACTTTTTGACATACTTACTATAGCTATGATTATTATTCTTTCAGTATTATTCTTTCAGCATATATGTATTACTTTTAGACATACTTTCTATATCTAGGATTATTATTCTTTCAGTATTATTCCTTCAGCATATATGTATTACTTTTAGACATACTTACTATATCTAGGATTATTATTCTTTCAGTATTATTCTTTCAGCATATATGTATTACTTTTTGACATACTTACTATATCTAGGATTATTATTCTTTCAGTATTATTCTTTCAGCATATATGTATTACTTTTAGACATACTTACTATATCTAGGATTATTATTCTTTCAGTATTATTCTTTCAGCATATATGTATTACTTTTTGACATACTTACTATATCTAGGATTATTATTCTTTCAGTATTATTCCTTCAGCATATATGTATTACTTTTTGACACCACTCTAAATTGTATTTGTTTAATATTTTTTATCTTTTCACTGTCTTCCCATTAAGCTGATAGATGCCTTTGTAAATTGTTTTACAGTTGGACACCATTTTAAGAGAGTTTCTTGCTGGTTCGCACACAAGAAAGACAAATCATGCTAAGGACCCTTTTGATAAGTCTAAAACAGCACTATACTGGTTGTAGACAATTAACATGCTAATTTTTCTGGGTCTTACGGAATATGAGGTGTGTTATAATCAGTGAGACAACAGAAGGAATTTCATTCTACCCTCTGTGACATCTTACTTGATTATTATTAATATCATTTTTATTATTATTATTATTTACTTATTTATTATTGTACTCTCCTGCCATTACATCAACAGGTGGTCTAATGTTACAGTTCCCATGCCTTGTGGAGGTTAAAACATGGATGGTTTCAATAGGTAGTACTGGCCACCTGCTGCTAAGGTGTGTTTATATTGGGTTCCATACCTTTCAACCTTATGGCACAGGAAATCTAGAAAGAGGCAAAAATAATGGTGGGGGAGCCCCAAAAATACTGACAATTTTTAAATCTTGTTCTTGAAAACTTAGAAAGCTGCTCGTATAATACGTTTTGCCTTTGCATGCATTTTTTGGGAGGACATGAAGTCTGAAACTCAAAAGTCTGTCATTGTTTAGTGATGTCAGTTTTCAGTTATTTTTCTGAAAAACACAAATTTTATGAGGAACAAACCAAAATATGAGACAAAAATGTGGATATTCTGTGAAAATCTGGACAGTTGAGAGTTATGTTGGGTTTGCCTAATGTAGGAGACACCTAGGGGGTTGTCCTCCTATGGATAAAAATCATTAGAGATTCTCATGCCCTATGGAATGTAAGAGTGTCCAGAAAGGGCAACCTATGATGCAGGGAGTGGTTTCAGTGCGTACAGTAATCAAGTTTAACATCAAACTTGTTGGCTCTTCTTACAAGTAACACATGTATAGAACAGCCTTGCTTATGACTGTCTGATATTCACATGACAAATGTTTAATTTTTGATGTAATGGACTGACAGTTTCTGGCATACTCCTTTGGGTTATTTGTATCATTTAACCTTTTGCTGTTTTGTGTGGACAGAGTTACAACTGTTACATATTTGTATAAAAACATAGTCATTGTTATTTTTGCCATATACAGCAGATGTTTTTCTTACCCAGGGTTAAATATGTTGATGACAGTTTTTTTTCCTTTCAGTAAAGAGGAGTATTTTGCCTGTTTTTTCTGTTGTCTTTTTTTTTTTTTATCTTTTCAGTTTTTTCTCATAATAATTGCTTTTGTAGCCATATTCAGTGCACAGTTCCTTATGAAAAAGGAGCGAACCTAAAGTGATGCTAACAAAGTGAGGGAAATAAATATTTTTTTTCTTTTTTATAGTTGCTCACTTGTTTCTTCCTAATATGTGACAATAACACCAAAGTGTCCTCCTTGGAGATATATTTATTTATTTAACTAAAAATATGTCAAAGTGGGTCTACCTGACACTGCTGACATTTCAAAATGCTGACAATCATATGGCAGACACCATACGATCGACATTTGAAATGTTGACAATGCAGAAGCGGCATCTCAGTACAGTGCAGAATGGAAAGATTTCCATTCCTGCACTGTAGTGCGATCTTGGAGTTGCTATATTAACGTTACGGGGGTGTGGGGGGTCCACCCCCCCACGGGGGGTGCAGGGGGCAGTGCCCCCCTGCTAGCAGTGTAAAAAAAGTTTTTTCTTTCTTTTTTATGGTCTACTTCCATTGTCGACATTTCAAATGTCAATCATATGGTGTCAGCCATATGGGAGTTGGCATTATGAAATTTCGGCAATGTGAAGTAGATCCATCAAAGTACATTTTTATTTATTTTATTTTACATTTGTTGACCGGGCTAGTCTAACTGGATATATTTCCATTTTCAGTAGAGGGCCGGGAAGAAAAGCTCCAACATAGTATAAACAGTATTATGCAATTATATAACAAAAACAAGTACAAGTACAAAAAAAAATAATAATAAGAGGTATATACAATCAAAAGAAGGCACACTCAAAGTAAAAATACAAGTAGGTCAATAATATAACAGTTGTGAGATTGTTTGATAAGCGAGACACACTATAGTTCATTGTTGGTTAACATAAACACTTGTGGTTATAAGTTTTCGGAGACCAGATATTAGCATACAGAAGGGTATATAGAGTGAGATGTAGAACCACAGGCAGTAAAAAGAAAAAAGGAAAGGTGGTTAATTAATTAATTAATTAATTAATTAATTAATTAATCAGGGTTAGTGCAGGGACATAACCAGTGTGATTTTAGGTGGATTTTGAGTTTTTGCTTAAAGAGTGACAGTGGTGGAAGTAGAGTTAGATTAGTAGGTAGAAGGTTCCAGTGTTTCCCAACAGTATTGGAGAAAACGCTGTCGCCTGACAAGTTATTGGACTTACTTATACTAGCAAGTAATTTACCTGAAGAGCATAGAGAAATCAGATTATTATAAGGGGTAATGAGGTTAGCGAGAATTGGAGTATTATTAGGTTGGTAAAAGATTTTGTGAGCAATGGTGAGTTGGGAAAAAGTTAGCATGTTAGGGAGTTCAAGTCAGTCAAGCTGCTTAAGATTCAGACAGTGGTGTGTTTGAAATGCATTGCCAGTGGCAAACCTGGCAATATTGTTATAAGATTATAAGATAGTTTGAGAAGATTATTTTTTTTTAGATTAGTATAAATAGGAGAAGCATAGAGAAGAGTTGAGATTAAGTGAGAGTGGGCAATGGTGGTTCTAGCTAGAGGAGTTAGGAAGGGTTTGATTCTGTATAAGGAGCCAATTTTTCTGTTCACTGCTTGAATGGTGTTATTAATATGCATATCAAAGTTGAGGTTGTTATCAATTGTGACTCCTAATAGTTTGGTAGTTTCTTCGGGAGAGATAAGGGTACCGTTGTTAGATATAATAGAGAAATCAATAGGAGAGGACCTACTGGTGGGTGCAAAGAGTAGAAGCTTGGTTTTTTTGGCGTTCAAAAGAAGGCAGCGTTTTAGGAACCAGTCTTCTACTAAGTTAAATACTTTTTGAGTTAGATAGAGTAGTTCAGATGTGGAGTTAGCAGAACATATAAGTGTGGAATCATCGGCATATTGAATGCAGGTAGCTTCAGGGACTGCTATGTGAAGGTTGTTGATGAATAAAGAAAAGAGAAGAGGTCCTAAAATGGAGCCCTGGGGGACTCCAAGGGTGACTGGTAGGAGGGATGATAGTTTATTTTCCCAGAGAACTGCCTGTTGCCTATTGTTAAGGTAAGACTTGAACCATTGTATACCTGGGGGATCTAGTGCAAGAAGTTCAAGAGTATTTATAAGTAGGGGATGATTAACCATATCAAAAGCCTTTGAAAGGTCGATGAAGAGAGCAGAAGAGAGGATGTTGTTATTACGGTTCTTATTAATGGTGTCAGTGAAAGATAGTAGAGCAGTGGTAGTGCTATGAAATGGCCTAAAGCCATGCTGGCATGTAGCCAGAATATTGTGTTTAGTTAGGTGGTTGAGTAACTGATGGTGAATGCATTTTTCCATGACTTTAGCTAAGGGTGATAGGAGAGCTATTGGTCTGTAATTAGAGTAGTCGTTGGATTTACCACCTTTATGTAGGGGGATGATGTGGGAGATTTTCCAGATGTCTGGAATGATGCCTTCATTAATGGTTCTATTGAGTAGGATGGATATGGGAAAGGCAATAACTTTCGCTGCTATTTGCAAATACTCAGAAGGTAACTGGTCAGCTGAAGGATTACAAGGCTTAAGCTTTAGTAGGATTTTGTAGATGAAAGTTGTTGAAATAGGATGAAATCTAAAAGTTGGTAGAGATCCAGCTGTAGAAGAAGGGAGCCTCATGTTATCAGTGGAAATCTGACTAGCTAGGGACTGTATGGTCTCTGTGAAATAGGTGTTGAAGTTGTTGGCTATTTGAAGTGGAGTGTTATGATCAGCATCATGAGGGGATGGTGTGCTAGAGTGACCAGGTTTGAGGAGTCTGTTGATGTTAGTCCAAAATTTCTGAGGCTGCTTGTGGTGTGTTTGTTGTAGTTTACTATAGTAGTTCTTTTTGTCAGAGAGTATAGCCTTTTTAGTTATGTTTCTCAGCTGTCTAAAGGTTTGTCTTTCAGGGGAGGTTCTGTTAGTTCTCCAATTTTGCCAAGCTTTATTTCTAAGTAGTATTTTTTGTCTAGTCTCTTCTGTTAGCCAGGGGGGCTGGTTTGGATTTTATTCTAATTGATCGTTTAGGTGCATGCTCATCTAGGATTGCAAGAAATTTAGAGTTAAAATATTTGACAGCTTCATCTAGTGGGAGTATTTTTACAGGTTTCCAGTCACAAGCTTTGAGTTCATTTTGGAAGAGTACAGGGTTAAAGTGTTTCTTTGTTCGTGTTATCCTATAGGCTGGAGTGATAGAGATATCATTCTTTTGTCTTATTATATAAGTTAGCATATGATCACTTAGATCATCTGGTAAGGTACCTACATTATAAGTATGTGGGTCTTTATTTATAAGTATCCAGTCTAAGGTGCTCTCTTTTTTGGTTGGTTTGTTGATTCTGGTCATTAAGTTGATAGTTTGAATAAAACCATGGAGATTAATATGTGTGGAAGGGTTAGTGGTATTAATGATTTTCCAGTCAGTGTTAAAGTCACCTAGTACTATTGTTTCTTGAGGGTAAGTTGAGGACACCCAGCTAAGAATATCTTCTATTATAGTGTTGTTATTACCAGGGGGTAGGTAGATACAGATCACATAGAGGGATTTGTTTGGGTTGATTTGCAGTTTGGAGATTAGGACTTCAGCCTTATTGTGCAAGGGTGGGTTTTCAGTTATAGAGGAGATCTGTAGTCCATTTTGTAGAGGAGTGCGACTCCGCCCTTACGTTTTAAGCGGTCTTGTCTCAATATGTTATAGCCAGGAGGGATAATTTCATTATCCTTAGTTCCTGGTTTTAACCATGTTTCTGTAAGGCAGAAAATGTCAAAGGAGTGAGTTTCAAGGAGAGCATGAATGTGGGCAATTTTGTTATTGATACTGCGGGTATTGAGATGTGCCATAAGTAGAGAGTTGGAGAGTTTGCTTAAGGTAGGCGGGTTTAGGTAAGATGTGCAGTGGATATTTATTGTAGCTGCTATGGTAGGGCCTGGATTAGGGTGTATGTCACCATCCCTTAAGATAGGGCTTAGTGGTTTAGATATGGGGTTGTATGAATAGCTTATTAGGAGTTTCCATTTCTTTGTAATCAGGTTGTTAAGCTTTATGTGAGTGCATCGATGGTATTGAGGTGACATATAACAGGGCGTGGAAATGATGTTAATGTGTTTATGGGAGTGGAAGATATCAACAGTGGTTGTTTGTCTTAGAGGGAGGTTGTAGAGGAACAGATTGGATTTTTCAAAATGGGTTAGGAGATAGGCTGAGGTCAGGACAGGTAAGAATATAGTTAGGAGTGTTAAGTTGGTTATGAGGACTTTTATTGTAGTTTGCATGTTGATAAACTGCAAATATACAAAAACTGAGGAGGTTTGGTGGGATAAAGTAATGAAGGAGAGGTAGGAGTGGGAGAGACCTATGTAGAGAAAGGAGTGATGCTATTTGGGAAAATAGCTGTAGAAGTAGAGAGTACTAGTGAAAGAATTAGAGGAGGAGGGTGTGGCTAGGTGGAGTAAATTGACTTGGTGGATAATAGGCAGGATGAGTGAGGGGTGTGGTTTAGGAAGTATAAGATTAGGACTACTGGGGGTGGGTGAGATTTGGGGGTAGGGTAGGGGAGCGGAGTGAGCCCGTAGGGCAAATGGAGCGGGCAGACACAATCGAAGGAGAAGCTGGAACGGAGACTATCAGAAATGCAGGAAACTATGGGTAAGTGAGGTAGTACATGAGTAGGGAAGGTTTAGAATGCTACAGGATTCCAATCGAATAAGAAATGGGAGAGGGTAAAATACTGTTAAGCAGTAGGTGAATGAGAGGTACATGTTTTTGGTTTTCACCTACTGTTTGGTGTCTAGTGTGACACAAATTTTAACAGTTCATATTTGAGCATGGTACTACTTCACTCAATGAGTGCCATGTTTTTATGCTTTCCAGAGATACTGATTTTCTACTGTGATGAAGATGAGGAGATTAACTGGATGCCTACAACATTCTAGACTTTTACAGTTATTATTTTTTCACTTGACTTCAAAATCAGTTTCTGAAAAAATTATATTTTTAATGTTAATAGAGTAAGCCAGTTAAGAAGTTTTGCTTTTTACTTATATCAGCATTTATTAGCCACAGGCCCTATGCTTATAGGAAACATGTTCTTCTGTTTCTTCTTAGCTAGGCAATAAGCTTAGAAGAGTGGTGATTTTGTTGGCAGAGGGGTTTCCTCTAACAGCTGTAACATTTAAATACAGCAGGACAAATTTGTTTTGGTCATGATCAATTTCATCTGTTTTCTCCTAACATCAAGTGCCTACTTACTTCCAGTTATATAATGGAGGTGGGGGGAGCATTCTTGTGTAGGGTGACTAGAATACTATTACATATTTTATTCAGGTACTCTATGCATCATGCAAGGTCTGGCAATTGGCAAGTATTTTGCTACAAACAGCAGTTGCTTGGGTTTAAGAAATATGTATAAGGGAAGGGTTCTTTCCTCTCCTCGTATAGACTGTTTTAGCAAATATTTTGCTACATACTGCAAGTGCCTAGGTTTAACAAATAAGTATAACAAAAGGGTGATTTTCTTTCCTCTTATAGACTATTTTGGAAAATATTTTACTACATACTGCAAGTGTCTAGGTTTAACATATGTGCATAAGGGATCCTCCTCTCCTACAGACCATTCCAGGTTTACCTCTCCTAATTTTGGGAGGGTGGTTATTAACTTCAACCTTTCATCCTGAATTCACAATTTACTTTGCTCATCTCGCATCTTTCATCACCTACTAACTTGCACATAACTTAACATCCTGACCTTCATTTTTCCTTAACAAAAAGAAATTATAAATAATGAACCACTTGCAAGTACTTCTCACTATCCTATTTTTCCACCTCATCCCAACAGTTCAAAAGACCAAGCTTCCAACTGACCACAGATACTAAAAACTCACATCTTGCAACAGTTATGTGCATGTCAGATCTGTTCATTGTAAGACCTCACAGTTAAAAATTCTTCAAAATTTGAGATAAGCAAAAATTCACACAAATGAGGGTTTTCCTTTGTAATACACCAATTCCACCATTAGTATAACAGCTAGACATGTATTTGTCACATCACTCATAGGACTTTGACTGTATGGGAATATCAAAGCTAATCTTAGATTATTCTTTCTCTCTGTTCTTCATGCCTTGTTACCAGAAATATTAAGCTTAGCACATTTCAAACCAGCTTTAACAACTAATGGACAAATCTTGAACTTTAGCTTGATTACTACCAACCCGAGATAACAGCCATAACTGAGTCCTGACTGAAATATAATGTTGAATTCCTCACTAAAAAACTAACTCATATTATCATTTTTGTAATAACAGGCCTTGATTCTAGCATGGTTGAAGGAACACTTAACCTCCTTCATAAATTAGCCAATATCTACTCACTGTTGCAGGTGAACACAATAAATATTTACCTTTCATAACTTAAAACCTCTACCTTACTTCAAATCCATCTAAGGCAAAGCTGTGAAAGAACTCCTTGAACATTAACAGCTACAAACCTTTCTTTCACCTTCTTGACAATAGACTTCTCCAAACTTAGGCCAAATATCTAAATGGAAATCTTGCATTCATACTTATCTGTAACCACTAACCACACCCCATAGCTTTAAACATGCACTTTTAATTCCTCCTCCTATGGTAAACAATTTCACCTGACCTAATTATTTCAGGCTAATTTTCAACATCTGCCTAAATACCAAGTTCTTTGAAAAATACTTTGCCAGCAAATTCCTGGATGTATTCAAACAGGAGACATATCATCAGTGAAGAAATTAGACACTGCCATCTGTGCTAGCATGTCCACCTGGAGTTTTATATATAATTTTAGATTAACCTGTGTATTATTATGCCAGCATGACTAGCTGTAATATTGTAAATAAGTTCTTACATTTTGATTTATGATCTGTTTGAACAGAATATTTTAAAGATTTGAACAGTGTCCTTTTACATTTCTAACTGTGCATGTTTGTGAGGAGAGTTCTAAAGGCAAACTGTCTCAGACTCAGCTGATCAGCAGATGATGTCATTGGAATGTTGGCAGTTGGTATGTGTTACTGTCAGAAGCTGAAAGACAGGAAGGACTTTTAGAAAACAGCTTTTGGTTGAATTTAAAAACATGAAATGAAAATTAGAACCGGAATAGTTAGCAGGCTAATCTATAAAACATTCTGCTGAAGACAGTTGTCAGTTGGCAGATGAACTGTGCAGTGAATACCCCAAAAGGTCTCACCATGAACTGTAAGCCTGCCTTTGCTCTGTTGTAGTAATTTAATTTAGATCAGTGTCAGTGTTCTTTAGTTAGTTAGGAAATTATAACTAATCAGCTAGATCAGTTAGAGTTTTTTTTTGAATATTGGACATTTAAATTCAATTTCCTAACAAAATGTCTGATATCAATTAATGTTTGTGCAATGTTAACATTTTTAGCTGGAACAAATGATAAGCCTCTAGAAAATAAATCACAATCATTCACATCAAAAATACATGAAGAAAAATTATATACATTAAAATAATTTCTAGAATTCTTTAAAATAACATAGTTGTTCAACATATGCTCATTCGGATTTAATTCCATTCTCGATATCTCCCCTCCCCCTTCCTTAATGTCTTATTTAAAATTGTTGAATATGTAAGTAACCCTTTGCACATTTTAAGCACTTTTAACCCACCCTTGCACCCTGCGTTAGTGATGTTTGACAAAATGTGTGAAGTAGATGTTAGAAATTTGCATAGAAATGCACACTCATCTAATTTAAGTAAAAGTGAGATGGATGGTTTAAACAATCTTAGAACTAATAGAGATGTGCAGATTATAAAACCAGATAAAAGTGGTGGAATTGTCATCATGGACCTAGATGATTATAACACAAGGATGAATAATATTCTATTGAGTGATGCATATAGAAAAATCTCTATTAATGAGTTAAATGGCATTTATAACAAAGTTAAAAATGAATTAATGGACCTCTTTATTGAGGGCTCAATTTCTATAGATGAGTATAATTACCTAACAGTGCACCCTCCGAAAACTCCTTGTATATTTAGATTACCAAAATTACACAAGAATATGGTTGATCCACCTATGCACCCTATAGTGAATGGGCGTGTTTCTATCACTTACCCCATAGCAAAATATTTGGATATTAATTTGAAATATTTTGTAAGTGAAGAAACTATCATTTGTAAGGATTCATGGGATTTTTTTAGAAAGGGTTAATAGTTTGGAATACAGTGAGACAGGTGTATTCATCACCATTGATGTGAAGGATTTGTACACCTCAATACCCCATGATATTGGTATTGAATGGGCATGTGATTTTTTTATTTGAAAAAGGAGTATCACAACCAAAAATTAATGTATTCGAAAAACTGTTTGAACTAGTGTTGAAAAACAATTGTATATTTTTTAATGGTGAATTCTTTATCCAAGCAGTTGGTGTTGCTATGGGTTCTTCATGTGGTGGTTTGTATTTTAACTTGGTGATGTTACAATGGGAGAAAAAGTTTGTTATCAATTCAGCTTATTATGAACATTGCAAAAGGTATGTGAGATTTTTGGATGATATTTTTATATTTTGGGATGGACCAAGTGAGTTGATTAATGAATTTATAACTCACATAAACAATTCAACGGCTTTTTTGAGGTTCACCCATAATATTGATCCCAATAAAATCTCCTATTTGGATGTAAAACTGTCAAAAGATACAGCCTTAAGGAAATTTGAGTCACATATTTATAAGAGGGAAATGTATTTGAATATTTTTTTACATTTTGACAGTGCCCATCCCTTTAAGCAAAAAAGAGCAGTTGTTAAGGGTCAGTTTGTTAGAGCTGCTCGGATGGTGTCTAGTTTCGACTCCTTCTTGGATGAATGTGAACTTTTGAAGGACATGTTTCTTAAAAGAGAGTACCCATAGGATCTAATCAACAACTTAATGTTGGAAGTAATTAATAAGAGAGAGAGAGGCTTCTATCATGCTATATTGAATTCTGAGATTGTGTATTCTGGTAATGAAGTGAATAAGCATATTGATTTAAATTTGAATGTTAGTTCTGTTAACATGGACAACAGGGCTAATGTGAATGTTATGACACCTGTTGAAAAAGTGCAAGCTAACGGAAAGTTTTGTTCAGCCTTTATTACCTCTTATAATCTTGACAGTAAAGAAACTTTTAGGATTTTGGATAAAAATTGGATAATTTTGACTTCAATCAATGACATTAGACAATGCATAAGTAAGAAGCCTATTGTGGTCTATAGAAAGGGACAAACCTTAAAGAACATCTTTGAAGGGAGTAACTGGATTTGGAATGGGGGCCATATGAAGAAGTGTGGGGCATGCAATTATTGCCAATATATTAAGGAAGGGTCAAAGTTTAACATTAATGGTATAAAGGTTTCTTTGCAAAAAAAGTGCAGCTGTTATACTGAAAAGGTGGTTTATTGTGCTTTCTGTTCCAAATGTGCTTGTTTTTACATTGGAAAGACAGAAAGTAAACTTAAAAAACGTATTTATGAGCATTTGAGAGATATCAGACTGCAAAAAGAAACCAATGCCCTTGCAAAACATTTTATGGAGTGGCCCGGACATGATTTTAAATTCCCTGTTATTGAAGTTATTGAGCTAGACCCAAGAGGCGGACCTTGGACTTTGTACTTGGAGAAAAGTGAGGCCTTATGGCAGGTGAGAACAAATGCAACTCAATGGCCAGGCTTAAAGGAATCTGTTGCAATCACTTGTTTTTAAGACTAAAAGCTTTAGACAGATGATGTTTTTAAAAAAATGTCCTTGTTGTTTATAATAGTTGAAACATATGCATTAATTTTATATATGTATATATATATATATATATATATATATATATATATATATATATATATATTTGTGAATTTTATACTATATCTATTTTATGTATTTATTCATTTATATTATAATACATTAGGGTTTATTTATTGAGGTGCATAACATATAGGAAATGCTGAGATTTTATTAGACTTTATTTGCACATATTTAATGTATTTTATTATAATGTTAGTTATGTATTCATATGAATTATAGTGGGTAATATTAGGATTATGAATGTTTTATGTGTGTTTATTTGACATTATATGATGCAAATTGTAGGAACAGTCATTGCTCATGAATTATTCATGAACCTTGTATGCTGATTGGTTCACTAATTAACTTTGTATTATAAATATATTATTGTGTTGGGCATGCTCTATCTTGATAAAGTCTCCAAATGGTTGGAGATGAAAATGCTTCATTCACTGGATGTACTGGATTTATTTTTATTTTTTATTTTTTACTTGTTTAATAAAAGTTCTCCTTGTAAGCACTTCTTAGTTGCTTATTTGAAATTTTTATCGTTCTTCATCTCTTAGCAACCGAGGCCATTTTTTGGATTGTGGTCTGTGTTTTTGACTTTAAAAATTTGAAATTTCTTACAACTCCAACATTCAACTACAACCTTTTTATTAAACTTAGCTACTATAATAGGAGTCAAAAAAAGCTATAAAAATGAATTTCCAAGTAAATAGTCTCCAATATCAAAACCAGGGAGTTTTAAAAATAGAATGGAGTAGCTGTTTGTTGTTTTGATCAATAAAAGCAATATGATGTTTTTTTTTTAAATAAAATCCAAAATATATCATTCAAATTACTATAATCAACAGCTAAATTTGAGTGTAATATAGAAATAATTTTATTAATTTCTTGATTTTTGTAAATAATAGCATTTAAAATTTTTAACAATTGTGGAAACCTATTACTCGTAGAATTAGAAACATATGAAAATCTAGTGTGAATTAAGATAGCACATGATTGCAAATGAGATGAAGCTCTATTATCTATATTAAATTCCATGCATAAAAATTTCAATTATTTAATTTTTATACCATCAAAACATTGATAATAACAAAATAATTGATTACTTTCCCAATTATGAAGAATGTGAATTGGAACATCTTTTCTAATATTTTTATTAATAAAAATAGAATAAGAGTTTCAAACCAAAACTTATAATTTGGATTATTTGAAAACTTTTTAAGCAACATAAGTTTTATTGTCAATTCAGGGTACTTAACTCTCATTCAGAAACAGTAACAAAAGGAGTACTGCAAGGTGCAACCCTTGGGATTCTATTATCCTTTCTTTTTATTAACAGCCTTCTCTACAACCCCATCCACAAATTAATCTACTGCTTTATGCAGATGGCGTTATGCTCACCTCAAAACATAAACAAGTTTGTCTTTTGGAAAGGCTTAAAGAATTTCTGTTTAGTGTAGAAATGGCCAAGCAAAAATAAATTGCAAATACACACACGTAAGTGTAATGCAAGGATTAATTTTGCTACTAAAAATATCTAAAATTCTCCTTTCAACAACTAACCATTAAGGACCCAAATAGACTTCTTCTCCATATGGTTAAGGAGCAAATAGATCTAATATTACTTAATAATCAGATTCTCTAATTTCTTGTTGATATTGAATAACAGTCACAATAAGTCTTCCAATAATTCAAATTAACTTATAAATTCTCAAATTTTCTTACCCTTAATTTGGAAGAGATATTGCTCTAAATGACCTAATTTCCAGGTAGAATATGTCTAGCTTTAACAATTTCTTGCATTAGAGAAAACAAAATACCAAGATTTATTTATCTATTCCCCACATCTCAAACACTACTGTGTCATCATAAAAAAGGTATACTAGGTTTCTATAAAACAGGAAACATCCTTCCTAATTAATAGCCTAACCTTTACACTTAATCATGGATTCTACTGCCTTTCTGTTTGTAATAACTAAAAATCACTCATCTCAGACCATTTCCTTAGGAATCACAATTGTTTATTTCTTTCCAATCCCCTAGCAAACTAGCTATTGGTGAAAATGCCTTCTCCAAAATTAACCTTGCCACCTGGAATTTTCTTCCTGAACATTTAAGAAAAAATAGATAATCTTCTACTATTTATTACTTCACAAAAAACTCAGAACACTTCTGCATAAACAAAGTCCATGTAGCCGTTTTACTAACAATGGGCGACACTCACCCATTTAATACAGACTCTACCTCCTTGTTTCAACTGCTTAACCTTGCCCCTAAATGTTATCACTTACTTTGACTTAACAATACATTTTGCCTGTGTAATTATGATATAAATTATGCTGCTAAAATCTTATTTGCTATATATATATATATATATATATATATATATATATATATAAAGGACATAACATATTTATCAGGAAGTACTTTAGGAAATGCTTTCTTTCTGTATGTTCTGTTTTTGCCTAGTGGTGCTATGGTTAATTGTTTGCACTGAAATGTTGAGCTTTTATTTGTTACATGTCCTGTCTTTGCCTTTTGGTATGAGGTATGACTGAAAAGGTTTATTAAACCAGCTCATAGGTGATTATTAGGTTAATGACCTCAGGGGCATTTTTAAGCCTAGCCACACCTCCCAAATATATCTGACAAGTCTTGATAGCATAGGGTTATTTTATGGGGTATATGTAGGCTTGGACATGGGTAGTCAAGGATTTACAGGCTTCCTATGTCTAGCAGAGACATAGGTGCCAGACTAGGGGTAAATCTCTGATGCCTCTCTACTGGTACAAGTTACATTTGAAATGGGTTAGGGAAGAACTCTGCTTTATATGGATGGGAAGCCAGGTTTCAGAGAAGGCTAGTCTCAGAGTCACATACTTGTCCCTCTAACATGTCCTGTTTATGTTGCAGAAGAGGTTTACACTGCTAGATTAGGTAATTCTGACACTATTTGCTTTCTGGATATTCTACAGGTGCATCAGAGTAGCATCAAAGGATACTTTGTAGGTTAGGCATACTTCACCTCTCAGCAGTCTGTAAGAGACCAAGTACAATGATAGGGCTCTGAGGTGGTCTGTGCAAGACACATTGTTTACTCCCTGTATTCTTTTTGTAAGGAATGTCTGTGGATGTTCCAGTTGTTGCATATGCCTGATCAGGTTCATACCAAAGGAGGCAATGTACTCTATGACTGGTTTGATGAAAGCTGAGTACAGCAGAACAATCACATCCTTGGACCTACATGTCATACTCTTACCTGTAAGTTGTACGACATAGAATGATTTCCTTACAACCATAAACACCTGATAGTCAAAGGCCAGGTTAATGTCTACATGTGTAACCAAATCCCTATGTATTATCAATGTGATAGTTTCCAGGGGTAGCACCTTCCCAAATTATACTATTATGCATTTCTTGGCACTGAGTTTTAGACTTTGGCTCTGGCACCATTTATTTATTTATTTTTTTTTTATTTAGCAGTTGTTTACTGGGAAAGTCCCTCTTGGAATGAGCCAATTTTCAGTGGAGACCAGGGGAGAAATGCTCCAGATGCATGTCATTGTAATGTGGGAGGAAACCTATATGAATGCAGGGAGGACATGAAGACTCCACACAGAAGGCACCCCAGCCAAGAATCAAACTGGAGTACCCCTTGCTGTGAGGCAACAACGTTAACTGCTGCATGACTGCTCAATCCATTAGTCTCTGTCAGGCCTTCTTGGAGGGTATTTTTGTTTAGGGAGATTCTGTGACTGTACCTAGTTTGTAATCATCTACAAACTTGGTCAGCCAGTTGCCTTGGACATTAACTTAAGAGAAGTAGACATTAAAAAGGAAACAGTTCCAGCACTGAGCCTTGAGGGAGTAAACAAACTTTAAAAATATTTGCCATCTATCATGCATATGTGTCTGCTGTTCTCCAGTCGCTCACTCCATTTCTAGAAATGGCAAAGCATATGTCACCAAAAAGCATCTCTGGAGACTCTGGCTGTGTCAGACATCAGTTAAAGCATTTAAAAGTGAAATGTGAAAAACGACATCCCTTAAAAATGTGTGAAACTTACAGTAGTAGACTGAAAGAAGGGAAAAGTTGAGAAAATCAGAAGGTTTTATGAATGGGAGGCATACTCATAAAAAGAAACAAGAAGAAAGAAAATATTGAGGCCATAAAATTTTAATATACGCAAGCAAAGGAGATGCTGGCAGTGTTAGGGCCATTAGAGATGATAAAGTGCAGATACTCCTCACCCACAACTAAGTACATATTTCTGAATTACCCTGGCAGTGCATTTTAATAATGTTCTTGGAATTCATAAAATAAAGACCACACCTACACTAGATGCTGCTTACCTACTGAAACCAATGCTTTATAGTTCTGTACCATTACTTCTCTGTAAAGCTCTTTATCCTGCTGTCTTAGTGTCTTCCATTCCTCTTCTGAGAAAATGACAGTAACATCCTCAAAGGTGTTTGGTACCTGGAAAGGAGACAGTGCACTTCAACTTTTGTTTTATTATGTATAACATTACATCAGCACTTTTGCAGCAAAAGCAATTAGCATTTGCTGTGATTTTCTTTCTTTAGTAGACAGGCATCCTGGACTGCAAGCCCCCCTCCCCCTTCAGATACATTTTGTTAAAGAAGAGAATAAAGTCAGACATAAGGTGATATACATTACATGGTTAGAGAACAGTACAATCTGTATTTGCCTTTCTGGTTATTTATATATCATAGAATCATCACAGAATGTACAAAGCAACTGGCCAATGTGGCCATTTACATCGTATCAGTACCCACCACTAGACCTTGCTTCCTTTCCCAAGGAGCAATCGACCAGTCATACCAGGGCTGAATTTATGAAGACCCCCAAAAAACATTTAATTATTGTCACATTGTTTGGTCTCGAGAGGAAATTTGTTTCAGAGAAGGGGTAGTCGCTGTGTGATGAATCTGTCTCTGCCATGATTTATTTACAGTAGAAGGTTAAGTTCTCTGGTTCTAGTGTTTGCAGGACTATTTGATTTGTGAAGAAATATGAGGTCTTGGACTGCCAGATTCCTAATAGTTCAGAAGGTTATACACAGTTATCCCTAAGGAGTCTGTAGGATACTGAATACAGGAAAGGGCCTTCAGCCTCTCTTGATAGCTCAGGTCCTTTAGTCCCATGATCTTTTTTGTCAGGAACCTTTGGGGTCTTTCTAGCTGCATGGTGTTTAATAAGGTACATCCCAAATGGACACTATATTCTATGATGGACTTGATTAGTGCAAAATATAGAGTGGTCAGGACTTCTTTACACCTATTAGACTTAGAGGAAATACCATTTATGAGCAGCTGATCCAGACAGAAATATTTCCAGACCACTGTTGAAACATGATGGTCAAAGGAGATGGAGTTATCTAAGTTCCCATGTCTCTCACAACATCTTCATTATGGAGTGGGGAGTTTTCTATACAACATTGCATTTTTTAGCATTTAGTTTTAGCCCACTGTCAGTGCACCAGCTATTATAATATGTAAGCTCAGTTTGTAGTTTCTGCATAACAGGAAGGGATTCAAGTACAGCACCCAGTTTATAATCATCAGCAAACTAGTTTAACCAAAGTTTATATTTTTTATTTGGAGATGAGAGGAGTATATGTCAGATATCAAAGATCCTACCTCAGAATCTTGTGGCACTCCACTGGTTGCTTTCTTGCTGTCCAAGGCTGCATCTGCCACCCTCACAGTGTGGGTTCTGAACCTCAGCTAATTAGCTATCTGCCTAACTACATAGGGATCAATTTGAAGAGCATATAGCTTGTTGATAATGTTGGCATGTGGAATGGACTAAAATGTTTTGATGAGGTGCAGTTGTGCTATATGGACAACATGACCACTGTCCATGGCTTGCATTACGCTCTCAAAGAAATTTACCAGATTCGTTAAGCAGGATCTACTCTTAAAAATCAAACTGCTGTAGGTCAGGTCTTATTTTTATATTGTAGTTTATCAGGTCTGTTATAACCAATCCCAGGGCTTGCAGATGAAGCTCGTCAGGCTGATAGGTCTGTAATTTCTGGGGTAGGGTCCATAATGGGGTTATTCTTGTGAAGAAGCATCTCAACTGTTGTCCTCCAAACCTTGGGCTCAAAGCCAGTAGAAAAGCTCAGACTGAATACTTGTAGAAGCGAGACCACAAGTGCATGTTTAGTGCTGTTTAGTAAACAGATGGGTATGTTTTCAGTTCCCATACAGTAAGTATTTATTAAAAGTGCTTTCCAAAACACAAAAATAAGTGTTCTTCGCAGGTATATAATGGATGAAAAAAGTTATATAGACAAGGTTTAACAATATAATGCTTTCCCAATATTTACAGCAATAATGCTTTCCAATATACACACTGCTGTCACAAAAATATGGGGCAGCTTTGCTTCCCAACAAAATGTAACCTCATCCCCGTTCAAATTGGACCACAAATCTATCACATTCACTTTAAGACTGAAGCATCTTCCAATACCCCAGTATTTAGAGATTATGCCAAGGTTAATCTACTAAAAAAGAGTGAAGCTCTGTCTAAATTCAAAAGCCCTTCCATCTTGACTATCCCATTACTTATGTGAAATAATTTGCCGTCAAATTCTATAAGCATGTAAATATCTGCAAACATGCATCAGTCCCCCTAAGAAGAAAATACAATGCCACCTTTAAAAATAAACCCCTGTAGTGGAACTCTAATGCAAATGGGTTCTGTAATACAAGAAAAAAACTACAATAAACCCTTAGTTAAGCAGAACTCAAGCAACCGGCACTCTCAAGCAACCAGCAAAAAAAAAAAAAAAAATTGAAGAAATACAGTACAACTTTCATGTGTTGCACTTTCTGTCCCACCCCCCACCCCCCCAGTAGAAACATACTTTATGTTTTTACAGTTTTAGTAAGGAAGATAGGAACAAATTCCCTCTCTCCCCAACCTGAGAACAAGTCAAACCAAGCAAACAGTATAGGGTACAGTGTTAATCAGGCCTATTTTTAATAGTAACTCTCAAGCAACCAGAAACTACAGTTATCTGGCCTCTACCAGTCTCCATGGGTGCCACGGTTAACTGAGAGTTTACTGTATGTGCAAACAAAATATCTATAACCCTCCTCTTGATTCTCCCTCCATCCTTTTGCTTCTGTCTCCTCCTGCCACATAGTTCTAGCACATATTTACACCTACTTCCACTACTCAGCATCCTAGCTTTCCTTACTCGTTTAGCTAGCTAAGAATCCTCTCTCACCCCCATACAACTAAAGTCTGTGAAACTAGCTCTCACCACCCCACGTCTACTTCTATAATTCCCTTATCTGGTCATGACTCTAATATAAACACAACAATTTCTTCTGCTACCCTTCTCTAAACACACCAAACCCATAAATAACACAGTAAAAAGAACAACTCATTACTACCCCATAAATTTAGCAAACTAATAGAAAGTGGTGATTTACACCCCAACTCCAGGCCAAACTCACTCCCTGCAAACTAGCCACCCCAAACCCCCCACCTTAAAAATACCTCCACTCAACATTCGCCCAAACACAACCAACCTCAACATCCCCCCTCTGGCTTATGAATGTACCATCTCAATGCCCATAGCATCTGTAACAAAATGTCTGAACAGCATGCATGAATAGAACTGTAACAACCCCACATTCTAGTAATAACAAAAATGTGGTTAAGACCAGATGTCAAAGATGAATTATATACTCATCTATACATAATCAGTATCCTACAGACTGCTAAAAGGTGAACTGTGTTTGGCATATCAGGCATCCTCTGACACATTACAGATGGCTTTACTGCACATTAGCAAGTAAAATGGTATAAGAAATACTCATTCTAGTTTATCCCTGTCCATTTTCAAGCACAACTAAGATCTATGGATGGGAAACAAAATATTTACCCCAGGACTGCCCTCTGTACTACTAATGGACAGAGGCAGCTCCTAAAGACTCTATCTCATGCATGGGTCCCCTAAAGTTATCTCTGGTATAATCCCAATTATTCCCGTTAGGGATGATATATAATTATTGACTATGAGATGGGTAAGGCCAAACTATAACCAAATGGGATTATTTCGAGTGAAAAAAAGAAAAATTGGCTAGGCTTAAAATGGCCTGCAAGGGCAGCTAGAGTAGTACTTACCTATGAACCTATAAAAAGTTATACCTGCTGGCTACATTATCATTAAAAAGACCGAACAGGTAAATGGGCAGGTGGAGTAGCTATAACCTTCCACACTACACCTTTATAATTACCACACAACTATTGCAAATTTAACAATGAAGAGTTACTAATAACTCAATTCTTATTAAATAACAAAATATCCATATTCATCATAGCTGTCTACATTTCCACTTCCCCAGACTGTTAATAAAATTGAAAATATCCTTTTTATCGTCTACCATTAATCAACAAAACACTAATGTAATTAACTCTCCCTCCCACAATATTAAATTCTTCCATTTCAGCCAAATGATCAATGAATCAACTAGAATTGACAAAATATAAAAAAAAAACATTAATTCTGGACTGCATACATTCAACCAACCCCCCCCCCCCCCCCCCCCCCAAAAAAAAAAAAAAAAAACTAGTTTACACTCTCCCAAGCACTCTAGGTGATCACCACCTCACTTATATCAACACAGATTATCACAAGCCCCCTAAACCACTACACTTTAATTCTGAAAGAACCTAACACATTTTGATAATCATAAACATCCCTCTCAAAAAAATGTAACTGGAAGCCCCTCAAATACCCTCCACTAGACAAAGCTGTCTCTTATTTCATTAACTCTTTTCTCACCATACTAAACCAACAAGCCCCGGTAAGAGTAAAAGTAAACACTGCTTTCTGGCTTCCCCATCAAACTAAACTACTAATGAAGGATCGGGACAAAGCCTGGAAACAATGCCACAAAAACAAATCGAGAAACATATCACTGTCTATGAAACTTCACAGGACAAGTTACTTTTTCTCCACTAACCAGGCCACACATACAAAAAAACTCCAAGTGATTCTCACAAAACGTAAACAACCTCTTAAAACCAAGCAGAAAACCTACTCTAAACCCCTTTCCATCTGAACGTAACAAAGACATAGCTGATAAAGTCAATAATCACTTTATATCCCATACCATCCTCAGCTTCGCCAACAATAATCCAAACCCAGCATCCTTACCCCTGCAAACCCCAACTCCATACCTCATCTCACATTAAAAACAGTCCAAACTAGTATCATAAAAAAACACATTCAAAAACTGAGACCCACGACAGTGGCACTGGACAACCTGTCAGCTGAAAATCTTAGCATAGCTGCTGACAGAATATGTTATTCAGTATCTACCTTTATTAATAGGTCCATAATAGAAAATGACATCCCTGCCCTATGGAAAGCTTCCTATATATTGCCACTGCCACTTCACAAAGGTGGCACATCAACTGATCGTTCTTAACTATCGTCTCCTAGCAATCACCCAACCACTCCCAAAAAAAAAAAATGCATGCATTGGCAACTTCTAACCTTTCTACTTGAAAAATAGCTACCTTCTCCTACTTTGACCTGACCACAGCAGAGCAGCAGCCCTAGTACATTTCCTTGATGCTGTCAATTAAACTTGAAATACAGGCATCATCATCTCCAGTCCTTTCCTTGACATGTCAAAAACATTCAGTACAGTTTCATACCGTCTCCTACACCAACCCCATCTTAGTGACCTTGCACCTTCCACCATTAAATAGTTCACCAGCTACTTTAATAATCACACCCAGTCTGTAAAATGGATAGACTACCACTCCAGCTTCCTCCCATTCTCAGCAGGTGTATAACAAGGCTCCATACTGGGACCCATGCTTTTCAACATCTTCATTAACAACATGGACAAAGAATCAAAACACGCCACAGGCATTCAGTACATAGGCAACTCTACACTAGTCTGCTCAGGCATCAGTTTATGTGCCTTAGAAACTATTACATAAAATGATTTCACCTCTGTGGAAAACTGACTAAAGAAAATCTCAGCTATGTTTAAACACTTCCCCACAAAAGATAACAAACTACTTTTAATTCTCTCAGAAATGACAATACTACTAATTTATGTTTTCTCTCCTCAGACAACACAAAAAATCGAAGATGTCATTAATAGTAAATTACCAGGCAATATCACTGACAAGTTAAAGATCAACCTTCACATAGACTCTGCCAGCAAAAAACTGACATCAAGCTAGGTTCTTTACATAGAGAAAAACCCATTATAAATGATCCCAGTAAGAAAATAACAGCCACCTCTCTCTTCTTTCCCAACCCACCTATATACCACAACAATATTTACAAATCTCCAGTTTTCCACCAAGCAGGAACTGGAACAATGCTACAATAAAATCAGTAAATTTCCATGCAGCCTCACGACCTGCCTTAAATACCATTATCTGGCTTGAACTCCCCCAACATAAGTCCCTACCCCAGATTTCTCATGGTACACAACTTACAGCACCTGTTTAATACACCTTCACTGGTCAACCTCATCAATTGGCATGTGTCTAATAGAAACTTGGTCACCAACTAACATAAACTAGCCGAATCCAACAATTCCAGTAACTAATACAATGACCAATGACTCCCTGTGCTTGGTCAGCTTCTCTAAAACATAGAACAACCTTCAAAGTAATATCATACTTCTAAGCAATATTAAACACGTCAAAACTGCAATGAAAGATCACCTGATGAAAAACAAACTATATAGTTGTACTTTATCCATAGGCTGACTTCCATTTTTTTCTTTCACCTTCTATTTTCACTCTCCTCTGTATTGCTAACATGCCCCCTCCTCTTATTTTTTCTTACACTCATCTCTCTGCTGTCACTCGTTCCTGCTCTATTTCTTTTCTCCACAAATTACCTTCTATTAGCCACCTCCACCTCTGAATCTCCTGCTACCCTCTAATCCACTGTCTGCTTTCACTATCACCTGAACTAAACTACTTTGTACATCCAATCCTTCACCTATGGCTAAATCTTTCCTACTATGCTGTATGTAAGAAATATGCATATCTGGAACTGCGCTTTGGTGGCTCTAATAAACTAAAGGACTACTTGAGAGATTCGATGTACGTATTCTTTGTCTCGTCTGCATTGTCTTCATCTATGTGTTGATTTAGCCTGATTTTGCCTGTACCATTGACCTGTCCACCCAAACACCAGGGGTGGAAGTTTTACTGAGATTTGTGCTGAGATTTCTGTAGCACCGGCAACTGTGACCACTGGCCCACTAAGAGGAACCACTAACCCACAAGGCTATCTTGGCATCTGGGGGTTACAACTTTGTTTCCAGTATTTTTTCTACTGTTTCCTCCTCAGGGCTTCGGTCACACGTTTCAGTAAGGTGGGCTTCCCCCTGGCAGCCTAGGCCTGACCCAACTGGATGTCACCACATGCTCCTAGTGCTAAAGGGGCCTCCCTAGCAAAAGAGCTGCACTTTTTGAGACAAATGATCTGTAACACTGCGGCTCCTCCACGGGTGCCTGCATCGCTGCCTCCACAGGGGTATTTCACTAGGCATTTTTCCCTCCATGCTGGGAGGCCTTTATCCCTCCACCTATTGGCTACCTCACCCAGCATTACAAACTGTGAAGTAAAATCTAGAAGCAGGGGTATGAGGCAGTCTGGAAACAAAAAAGTTAAGAGGGTAGAAATAGATTGTTGAGGTAGTGGAGTATCTCAAAGGGATGGCTGGTATACGCTAGTTACCCTGGAAAAAGGGGAAGCAGTAAAGATTGTGCTGCAGTGGAATGGGAGGTGGGGAGGGAATGTCACATGGGTGCTGCAGACTATAATATACTGGAAATTATGTATGGGCTGAAAATGAAGTGTTTAAAGCATGGTTTATGAGGATAAGAATGTCTTCAACCTTGGACTGGATAGTCTATTTGGGGGTGCAGGGACTTTATATGAGGTGTAAGAAGGTGGTACACATGGAGTTGGGGATGTCTGGAGGGATATGTGACGGACGAAAACTCAGTTTACTTTTTTCCAGAAATAAGTGGAGATCAGTGATGCATAAATGGACAGATCACAGATTTACAGAATAGTGGCAGAGAATATGTTTAGGGTGAAAATGAATGAGGCTTCCTCTCAGATCACATGCATGTGGTGTGGAAGGTAAGTGGAGATGAGTAAGAACAAAAAAGGTAGATGACAGGACTAAGTGAACACAGCAGGATGTGCTGGGAGTAGAGGTACAAATAACTGAGGCTTGTTAATCAAGGGAAAACAGTAGAAAATGTAGATGGGGTCACAAAGACAGGAGATGTCTTGGAGGGTGGAGGTGGACAGCTCTCAAACAACTCCAAATTATGTGCTGAGGGAGGAATGGAGGAAAGGTTAACATCACTTTGACCATGAAAGTGGGAATGATTAAAGTTTGCGCAAGTTAAGGCAGTGTCTGGCCTTTTTCTGCAGGCAGTAAAAATTAAGAGTGTGGAGGCATTTGGTTCCAAGTTGGCAGAAAGAGCACTCAGGGATGGGGAAGGGTGCTGGAGAGTGTTCTAAGGGGAAGATGTAGGGCCTTGAACTAGAAGGCACCAGTCCAAGAATCAGAGAGAATGTTGGTAAACAGATTCTATAAGACAACAGTACTTTTGCAAAAAAGAAGTGTCTTACAGCAAGACCACTGCTGGAAGTGATAGAAGGCAAGTGCTGATCATGTATATTTGGCTACAGTGTAAGGAAGTCAAAGGTTGTGGAAGATGGAAATCTGCAGTTGGACAGCAATGTGGACGTGAAAAGAGACATGGACACTGTAGGCAGTGCTTATTTGGTGGGAGAAGTGAGTGGGAAGTTGCGACTGAGGACCAGGCTAAGAGTATGACATTAATGGAGGTCTGGGTTTAAAAAATAAAAGTGGCACAAGAACAAGGGGTCTTAAGCTGGATGGCATGGACAAGGGATGGATCTCACTTGATACAGAGTTGATAAGGTGTAGGAAGTTTATTTATTTATTTATTTAACATTTGTTTACTGGGAAAGTCCGACTTGGAACGAAGCCAATTTTCAGAGGAGGCCCGGGGAAAAATGCTCCAGTTCCATGCCTTTGTTAGTTGGAGAAAATGAGACAGATTTGGGGAGTCTGGACTGCATAAGGCCAGAGGACTGCAAAGTAAAGTCTTGTCAGTTCTCTTCATGTGATGTGAGAGCTAGTTTGTTATATAAATACGGTTGTGTATGTTGTTTTGTGTGTACATTTGCCTTGTCTTGTCAGGTTTTATTCCGGACAGTCTTATTCAGGTAGTTTTGGAGCCACTTGTTTCAATTAAAACTATGTTTTGCATGTGGTATACTAAGGTACTTTGGGAAAATATAATGTCCACTGTTTCTGGAAATCAGATTCCTTACATCTGCCTTGAGGGAGGGGGTTCAAAAAGTTGTCTTGAGGGATTTATATAAGAACAGAGGCATCCTGAAAAGTGACCCTGAAATCTTAAAGAGGTAAGGAGTTGCTGTCCTGTACTGAAAAACTAGTGGAAATTACCCCTACATCTGTGCTACAACAAGTTGCCAATATTGGTTACCATGAGTACTATTTGCTTTGAAAAACCCTGTATGAAAGAATACTGCAACTGTAAAGTGAACTCTGGGAAAATGTTTGTAAATGAAGTGGACTTTTGTATTACTTCCTATGTTTTGTTGCAAGAAAGTACTTTTCGTTCATCCCTGTAAATAAACAGCTTCTAAATGAAAAACTGAAAAAGTTGCTTTTTGCTTTATTTTTATTATTGTTAACATTATAAAATTAATGTCACAGTAAAAAATATTTATATGGCAAATTCATTTACCATAATGTTTTGACACATCCGCATAGAGTCTATAAAAGGTAAAGTAACTCAGAATAAAGCATTTTATTCCATCCCCGAGTAACTGAAATAATCGAGTTTGTTAACCTGAACATTTGTGGTTGGACAGCTCAGGTCAGGATTAAGCACATTACTTTGCACAACCTCACTACTGGTATTTGTTATTTCATGTTTCTGTATTATCTAGGCTGTCACGTCATTACACCTTCCATATCAAAAGATGTGCAAAAGCAGAAATAAAAAGCATACTTACTGTTAGCAAACCAATAGAGTGCAGTTGTCCAAGCTCTGTATTATTGTTGTATGTCTCCTGAACTCTAACAGCATAATTTTGAATCCATTCAAAATTTTCCTCCAAGTCCTGCAGAGTCCCTGCTTGTTTAGTCTGGAACTCCAAGTCACCATCAAACACTGCCCCATGGGAGGCAATAATATCATGCTTAATGTATTCAAGATTTTCTTTCGTTTCTTTCAGAATGTTTTCTTCGTTCTTAAGCTGCTGGATGAGCTTCTCTTCCTGGTTGTGGAGTAACTGGTGCAGTTTTGCAAATTCTTGTTTAAAGTACTGTTCCAAATTAAAAGCATCATTCTATGAAAATAAATAGAAAGAGGTAAGCTGAATGGCAATACATTACAATATCAGTTGTATCTATGCATTTTCCTTGTGCAACAAACTCAGCACAGAGCATCCCACTGGCGCAGAGGAAAGGCAACTGCCTGCAACACTAGTGACCTTAGGGCTGGGATCAGGAATAAGCTCTGAGACATCGACAACCGACAAGGAAAGTCCTCTCTGGAGGAGAAAGGAAATAACCAAGTTAAAGATGATTCCTAGAGTATAGCAGAACATTTAGGAATGTAAAGACAATGTCCAGAGTGAAGCTGGCAGGTTCTGAGTGGCTGATATGACTGGCCCTCTTTCAAAACAACTTTTTACTTTTGAACGAAGATGGTCCCCAATCAATATACTATCTCCCAGAACATTTAAGATAGGGAATAGACCACCTTCATAGGAGAAGAAAGTTCTGTGCTTCATATGGAAAACTGGGACTGGTCCCATAAGGAAGAGCAGTGACTCTGGTGGGAAAGAAGATAGCAGAATTTATAACACTTGGCACTTGACCCAGATCAAAATGGTAGGAGGACTATGCTTGCAATAAAAGGTTCACGTGTAGTAAATAACAATGGTTAAAGAGAGGAATAATTAGTCTGCTGAATTCCGAGCAAAGCTGTAAAACATGAAAATCTGCAAGTGCAGTACTGAAATATCTATGCTGCCATTCAATCACAACATCCTTAAAGGATTCTTACCCAGCAGTAACTACAAATACCCTGCTGTACAGTGTGTGGTCTATGTTTGAGATGTGGGTGTGGTCATGTGATGTACATTGTCACACGCATTGTAGTTTTGTACTTGACGTGACTTGTACTTTTGGTGTTGGAGAACACGTCTAGGATGCAGAATGTTTTGTGCCAGACTAAAGACTTACTAAAACTAAGACAAAGATGGCACATGTCATTCAATGTGGTTAAAATGTCTGTAATAAGCAATCATTCATTTGGTGTGTGGAGATAAAGGCCAGACCCATTAATATATACATATAGAAACAGCTAGACTTGGAACTCCATGAAATTTGTGTAGGACACTGAACTATTTTGTGGGTCTGTGAGGCTAGAGACAAGCGAGAGACAAGCAGATCTGTGGTGTTGAACAACAGGCAGAAAAGCTCATATATGAGTCAACATGTTTGGAGAAACAAATCTGTGAGGCAGAATGATTCATGGTTTTGTGTAGGTGTAGAATAAACGCATGATGTAGTAAAGCTTGTATAGGTCTACAGATCTGAGGTATGTGCATACAATGCAGAATGGTTTAGGTAGATTAATGGGGCTCTACCCAAGTCTGTGATATGAATATTTAGACTGGGTCTGTGGGGTTGAATGTACATCTGTAATGCATAATGTTTTTTGTGGGTCTACAGGGTTGAAGACTAGATCTATACTACAGATCTTCTGGGTCTGAAAATGTTCCTATGCCTAGGAATGGATGACATGGTTCTACAGGCCTGAGGCATACAAATCAGAGAAACAGGATGGCTTATGTGGGCCTGTGTGTGTTTAAGGTGCATAAATCTGTGAAACACAATGACCTTTGTGGACATGTGAGATCATGAAAATGATCTGTGGTGTAGGAAGGTTCAAGTGGGCTGGTAGACTTTGGAAATTTATCTGGGTTTAAGTCTGCATGGATTGATTATTTCCTTCTGTGACATAAAATCTAATTGTGTGGTTCTATAGGACTGGTGAGCAGATCTACGATAAACCAAGGAACAAATCTATAATTAGCTTGAGTGGCCTTGTAGCCTTGCAGCACAGATGCCAATAATGTGGAATGTCTTGTATGAACCTATTGGTTAAAGAAAAACAGATTTGTATTATAATACGGCCAGCTTTTCCCTCATACTGAAGAGGGCTATACTCCATTCAGAAGGTAAAACTAGATTGTTTGGAGGGTGGCCTAATGGTTAAGGTGTTTGCCTTACTAACACAAGGTGCAGGGTTTGAGTCTCACAAGGGATAATTGGTTAGGCTTAAAATGGCTCACAAGGGCAGTTAGCCTAGTACTAACCTATGAACCTATATAGCTCAGCAGGAATTTGGTCTGAAATATACACTGCAATTACAAAAAATATTTAAAAAAATGACCACCATATTATTTTACCAAAATGCAGCAAAACATAGGTAACACTAAAACCAGCATTTTTTTTAATACAACAGACCACTGTAAAGAATTTTAATTATTATTTTAATGACCTACTTTTTGTTTGTGCAACACTCACATCTTGCCCATTCGGCAGTGGCACTTTTCCTTACCTTTGCCTGCCATGCATTACTCAACATGCAGTGACAATACAGTGCTACTTTCATTGGTGCATGCATGCTTAGTATGTTATTAGACTGTTTGCGCTGACTTGCAGAAAGCAAAGAGGCAGAACTGAAATGGAGTGTTTGTAATTTAATGGCTTTATATTACAAATGTAAGACATCTCCTTTTAAAGTTGTGCCACTCTACAATAGCAAGACACTTTGGAACTGTTGTGTGTGATTAATTACCAACTCCATGCTGTGGTTTATTGTCATGACACAGAGCAGTTCATTGGAATACATGGTTATTTTATGAACTGTCTTCTAAAAATCAGGTTCAAACAAATGAGTCATTGAGAGGCATTTTGCCCTTCTTTGCAGGGAGGGGAGGGTTCTAGATAGCACTGCATCTCTCACCATCAGTGAAGTCTGGGAGGCAAAGCTGTTCTTGCCACACTAATATTATGGGATGCAGCAGCAAAATGTCTGTGGGATGCTATTCACTGTGTACATAAGGAAGGTGGCATTGCACTGGAGAAGATGTTATCTATTTACAACACCTGAATACATCAAAAGACTGTAATGTACAGAGGATTAGCGGGCATCTGAGAAACAGCCAATGAGGAGGGGCACCAGCAACAGCTGATAGCTGTGTCTGTGTGTGTGTGTGTGTATATATCTATGTCAAAATAACGAATTACCATAACATCGAGTTGCAAAATGGTGAGATGGAAGCGACGAAAGTTTATATTTATATTGTATTTATATTGTCATAAATTTATGACATTCAGATCATAAATTTTCCCATGATATGTAAGCAATCAGCCAACAAAACCTAAAAAAACAACCCGAAGGAAATAAAACTCACCCAAGTGGGTGGCTTCACCCCCCCCCCCCAACTAAATATACCAACTTCAAGATGGGACTATAGTGGAGAAAAGGACAAAGTTCATCACACTGGCCAACTGACCCCTTTCGTGGCAAAAACTTGTGACAATCTGGACATTCATGAATATAAACTTTTTGTCATTTCTGTCTTGCCATTTTACAACTCGATGTTATAGTAATTCATTATTTTGACATAGATCAGTGTGTGTGTGTGTGTGTGTGTGTGTGTGTGTGTGTGTGTGTGTGTGTGTGTGTGTGTGTGTGTGTGTGTGTGTGTGTGTGTGTGTGTGTGTGTGTGTGTGTGTGTGTGTGTGTGTGTGTGTGTGTTTTGGAGGGTTAATATTTGTATGTGTGCAGATGTGTGTGTGTAAAATCTCTTAAGCAGTGCTTTTAAGATGCTGCTGGACTTAACAACAGTTAAATCTGCTGATTCTATAGAAGTTTAAACTATTATTCTTTTCTGCATCACTACCCAGATGACATAAGTGAAAACACTGAAGTGTAGGCAACAGGTTTCTCACAATCTTTTTCTCAGGTAGTCAGTAACATAAACACATGCCATAAAATTAGTTTTCAAATAACACCAGACAGACCTAAAACCTTCAACAGGTGTCCCTATGCATTTGGCATTTACTCTTTGCATTTAAGTGATATGAAAGCAATCCTTCACCTTACTTACTTGCATGTCTGTTAGTTTTGTCTGCTGTCTTTGCAAACAATTAAGATCTTTCAGTCTGCACTCTAGGGATGTTAAAGCTGTTTCGATTTTGTCCTATAGATACAAAAAAAAATTAAAACACATAAACAAGGCTGCATTTGTAAAATTATTATCTCTTTATATGAAAGGGTGGTATAAAAGACTAAGATGGCTACAATACTTAACCATCACAGACTGGAAAGAACAGCCAGAGAGACAGGTATGGCAAACTTGTGTGCATTTTATTAAGTATAGAAGGAGCACATCCTATAAGGACAGGAAAGGAATAAACTTTAAGAACATGAGTGGCCTCTATTTCTCAAATAAAACAAAATGAGGACAATCACCGGAAAGCTAAACTGCAAACATAGTTCCAGGGGCACTGCAGTCTTAATCAGAAATAGAATTAGGCAGGGAATAAGGACTGCGTTCTGAAAATTTCCAGTAGCCTACTGCTAAATGAGGAGAGTTAGCTCCAGTATACACACTTATGTCTTTAAAAATAATTTCCGAATGTTACTGATTAGCTGCTCCCACCAAAAATAAAATCTGGTACCTTGATGTATTTCTTTTTTCCTCTAAAGCTATTACTTTTTCTGTAACTCCTGTAGTATAGTACATATTTCAGTCACATGTTCCCATGTCATGCTTTCCAATCAGCTTTTGATTATTTATGAAGTGAAGCAGAATATTCCAGGACAATGTAGTCCCAGGGAAAAACAAAAGCAGACTTCCAAGATCGCTGCACACTGATCAATAGATTTATTAGAGCTCTCCCACTGTGAAAATATTTTCTTTGGAAAATAGCCAGCAAAAGACACATATTTGGGTAAAATTCACTACGCTCCTGGAAGTTAGCAAAGAAGAAATGTGGAGAAAGCAAGAGAAAATCAACTAGAAAAAGAGAAGAAAAACATTTGTTAGGGAAAGCATTGCAGCTGTTCATCCAAACACAGTTCAGGTTTCAGCCTTAGTACAATAAATGGCCTCCAGTATTTAAAGGAAAAATAAATCAAATGCATTGAGAGGTGTTTGAAATAAGTGAGAAAGTGGACATGTACATACAGTCAAATGATAAAAGGTTGGAAGGAACAGAAAAAGCTTTAAATCGTTATTCAGATAAACTGACAAATTACAAATTAGATGGTGAAATGAAGAAAAGATGGGTTCATATTACGTTATTGAAAGATAACATAATCAAATGGCCAATGCATTAAAATGGCCGCATATCGAAGCTTTTATTGTGGGGGCTGCATCCCCCACACCCCCCGCTAAATATATATTCCAACTCCGAGATCAGACTTCAGTGAGGAAAGGGAAAATATCCCAATCTTCACTGTACTGCGATCCCACAATGAGATCTTCGAAATGCGGCTGTTTCAATGTTTTGGGCATTCAATTATGTTATCTTTCGATAACATAATAGGAACCCAGAAAAGACTGGCTGAATATAAGGCTTCTCAAGAAGAACCATTTCAAAAAGTAGTAGAGCTAGAAAACACAGCACATGCACAGAACCTGAGATTTTCTGCTGTACCAGAGAAAGGTGAAGGAAAAGATTGTCCTAATTTTATGAAAGTACAACTAAATAACTGGACTGATATTATACAGCATGTCTTGTTAATTGAATAGGCACATTGTGTGCATGCTCCAAATCTGGCCATAAGAAAAAAAGCCAAGATCTGTAGTAGCAAAGATGCAATCATATTATCAGAAGGAACAAAATTATGACAGAAGAGGAAAGTATTATAAATTGAGAACACCAGCTTGATCACTGTAAATGATTATTCACTGTAAACCTGACAGAAGGGGAGAAACTTTATCCCATCAATCAGGGGATGCCAAGAGGCAGATGTGCAGCTCAAGTCACTGTATCCATCTGTCTTCAGAATTATTTTTTCTGAAGGAGCAGAGTCATTCTTGGATACAGAGGTGAAGGAGGCAATGAAAAGGTTTACCTAGAAAAAAGTGAGCAAGTTGAAGGGGATGTTGCTTCTTATTCTTCTGACAAGGGCACAGGAAATAGACAGAACTTGCCAGTAAAACCTTTTCCAGTGTTTCAAAGGAAAATGATTGAGCAACAGAAAAAAAAGCACAGGTGCCATCTAGAAAAAAGAGGAGTAACATAGACTTGAACTTGTTGGGTGGTCAAAATGATGAAGAAGACAGCCAGCAAAATCTGAAAGTAGGAAATAAATAGACGAACTGTAAAGAGACATTTCCAGAAGTTGCAATCTGGATATGAGAACTATGCCTCAACAAGAAGGCAGGAAAAAAGACAAAGTGTGCAGCCTATGTTAAACTAGTAGGATAACTCTAAAGTATAATTCCTACTATGTTTAGAAAGATAACGATGGAACAGGATATATAACTGTAAGTGAAAAAGTTACTTTTTTTTAGTAATGCATACATAATGAACTTGTTGAAGTAATTCTGCACAGTATGTAGATATAGTTTAAATGTAACGAGGTCATATCATTGACTGCTGTGAAAGCCTGTGATATTAAAGCAGGAATGTACGTTTTTCCTTTTAGCTATAATGTTATCTGGGGTTTATACTGTGCCAAGATGAAGGCTATTTACAGGTAGTGTAATCTTGCGATCTTAGGCTGCAAAAGGGAAGAGGTGGAAGTGAACTGATTATATATGTGAATTAAATTATGGTGTTTCTCTTGGTGCTACACATACAATTGGAGGTAAATACTAAAATCATATAAAATGACAGATGTTTATCATACTGATCGCTGCTACAATAGCTTCAGCTATATGGATTATATCCAGCACAGGATGTAACAGCTGGGCAGTGCCCAACACTTCTGAGCACCTTCCATGCACCCAAACCATCAGTCACCTCAATTGAGCTGACAAAAAAAATCTAGTTTGGGCACCAAGCTCTTCACAGCCTTCCTGCCACTGAGAGCAGCACTGCTCCACAGGCTGTCAAGGCTCGGCGGTTGTCTAACTATGTTCCATTTATGAGCAAAGAAGCTCCCATCTAGTAAAAACCTTCCACTTTACTTTTTTATGGCTGAAATCTTACTTTTCCTGAAAAAAAAGTACTTTAAAGCTAGGACTATGTATTTTGATTGGCTGTTTCACTACTATGATGTACTGTTAAATGGAAGTGTTCTTTTGTACTTTTGTGTTTTAAAAGTAGTTGAACGATGTTTAAAACTACTTTTTCTGTGGAGAAATTGTGGTTAATTTACTTTTTGGGAATTAGGAAAGTTTGCAAAGTATTATTAATGTGTTTTCTTTTGGAAAAAAGTTTACCTTTTAATAACGTTCCTGTTTTACTGACTTCTGCTGCTAAGCTTATTCAGGAAACTAGCACCATTTTTGGCTTGACCATAGAACAACATCCTCATTCCTCAGTTGGTTCCACTTCCAGCCACAAAAAGAAAAAGGTTGTGAAGTAGCCTTTGCCAACATAGAAGACTGGTGCTTGGCCTCAGCCACATGTGGGTGAGTCTGCTGTGGCCAAGCTGTTTCCTCAGAGCAGTCATCTATTTCTTCTGATTCCTCAGGTGTAGTCCATACAACCACCATAGGCTGGGGGTTAGACATGTCCTCACCAGCTGTCGGGGTCCCTTTAGTGGGAAATGGAGAGCTACTTTTTTCAATCCTTGGAGAAGGGGCAGGGAACTTCTTTTACTTAGCCAGAATGTTGTGCTTACTCTTGGGAAAGATGTTAGCAATCCTAAGTCTGTTTCTTTAAAAAATCTTGTTAAAAAGAAAGTGAAAACTAAACATATCTTCTTCTATAACAATTTCACTGGACAAGGATTATTTGTTAGGATTGGCTCAGGGTCTAGTTCAGGATCTGGACTCCTCTTTTGGGTTGGTTTCTGGAAAGAGAAAAAGGGTACATCTTTTCCTGAAAAGGTTCAATATTTTGAAAATGGGGACAGATGGCAGTCTCTTCTCCTCAGGTTTATTATTCAGACTCTGAGGAAAGTGTTGTTTATGATTTCCCTCTGAAGGTTTCTGTTTCTCTAAGGCTATTTCCAGAATGAGTGAATTTTTTCTGTGGGAGAACACTGTGGTTTCTCTGTCCCTTAAAAATATCATGTATTACAAATGGAGTTTCCAGAACCTACTCCAACTCCTCCTGTTTGGTCCGCTCTAGGGGATGTATTTGCTACAGCCTGTAATGTCCATGATAGTCAGCTTGCTGCCCCTAAAAAAAGCTGACAGGTTGTATAAAGTTTCTCAGTCTTTCAAGCTTTTATACACTAACCCCAGAGTTGACCTAGAGGCTACAGCTTTAGTGAATTCATCTGCTGCCAAACATTTTGTTAATTCAAATCCATCCCCTTCTGATAAAACAGGAAGGCATTCAATACATTTGTTGGAAAGTGTATGCTACTGCAACCTTGATTTTTAGAATTCTCAGTTGTCAACCTCATATAATGAGATTTATCCTGTCTAGTTATGAGAGTATGAGGAATATTTTAGCCTCAGTTTCTTCTTGTGAAGTGAAATCTGCTTTGTGTAATCTCATTTCTTCTGTTTTAAACTACTGATTGTTTGAAATGCGTTTATGACTCTGTAGATGTTGCTTCCAAGAAGGCTGCCACTGGAACCGTTTTAAGGAGGTTTGCCTGAATGCATTTTTAAAACCTTGCTGAAAATGTTAAGAATGAAAAACTGAATTCACCTCTGGATAAAAATTAGTTTTTGGTACTACTGCAGTAGAAGTTATTAAAAAGTGTGAGGAGAGGGGAAGCTGATTCAGGGAATCTTTTATATTTACATCCCTCCTTCTCCAAGTTTTTCAGGTTTTTTTTCTGCTACCTCATCTAACTTTGCTGAAAAACAAAATCTAAAGTCACAGCAGAATGCTGGTAAACAGACTGTTAAAAAGCAACAGCAGGGGGGTTCCAAAATAAAAAAAAAAATAAAAAAAAAAGTAGATTACCTCCAGAACAAAGGATTTTCTAGTAAGTCAGAATGACTATTTTAGGGACCCTGCCTTCCTCCTCCCACCCTGGTACTCTCCTGGTCCTGTCAAAATATCTGAATCTCAGTTTCTCTCTTTGGCAACAGATATCATAGATTGTTTCACACAAATGCGTCAAGAATGTGATCCTCAAGGACTATAAAAGGCAGTGGGAGGATCTTCCTCCTAATCCTCCAGACCAAACGCTTCTTTTCTCCTGCTCTACATCAGAGACTATCTCAGAGGTAATGGAGTTTGTTCCTTCTTCCCGGGGAGGGGAGGGTATACAAAAATGTTTCAGGTGCCATAGAAAGAAACCTCCTGGACACCAGCAGTAGATCTTTCTTTCCTAAACTAGTTTGTCATAGTGCCCAAGTTAAAGATGCTCACACTTCACAATCTGTCACCCCTTCTTTCTCATTTGAGTGTTTAAGAACCTTAGATTTAAAAGATGCATGTGACCACATTATTATTCATCCAGATGTCAGACTTTTCTAAAAGTTTTGTATCTGGATTAAATTGTCAGCTTTCTGCCTTACCCCTTGAGCTATCCATTGCACCAAGAGTGTTCGCAAAGTGCAGACTACAGGGTATCTAGACTTTCCAATATTTAGATAACTCAAGTTATCCTCTCTTGGGTCAGGGATCATCTACACAGCCTGAGTTTCCAACAGAATATTCAGAAGCTTTTTTTGACTCCTTCTTACAGGCAGAGTTTACTAAGGTGACTCCTAGATACTACAGCACAAAGAGCTTTTCTTATGCAGGAAAAAATAGATCTATATGTTGATCTATTCTGGGAGATTTCCACTCAGACTTCTGCCTCCATGAGGGAATAAGTCAGGATTATACATCTTATAGCATCTATGATTCTCAGGACAACTCTTGCACATGAGAAAGATACAGGAGTATCTAAAGTCTTTATGGTCCTAGCATCAACACCCATTACCTTTTCAAATTCCAGTTCTAGGATTTGAAAAAGGAAAATTATGTGGTTGAAACATCATATTTCTTAGAATCTGGGTCCCCCATTCTCACCTCCAGCACCAAGCAATCAGGTACTACAGATGTTTCAGACTTTACATGGGGAACAGTTTCAGTGGGTTTTAAAGATCAAGGTCTTTGGGACAAAAAAGACAGACCAAAACAAATAAACATCAAAGAGATGCCAGCTTTAATAAATGCTGTCAACTCTCTGACTCAACTGTGGTCCCACGGCCATTTCCAAAACTTTACGGATAATACCACAGTGCTGTGGTACATAAACAAGGGGGGACCAGATCTTAATCCCTGTTCTGACTTGCCATGTTAGCATTGAATATAGCTGTGTACTATAATCTCACTCTACAGGCCTCTTGCATATCATCACAGTGCAATAGACAAGATGAGCAACACCATGACAAACCCTCAATAATAGAAACAAGATTAGTGTCTTCCAAGATTTCTGACCATCAATTCCCCCCTTTCATTGCAAGCTTATGTCAAAATGTTTTTGAAAGAGGTGTTATATAGAAAAAGATATATAGCAACTCCCTTTCACATTTCGACACTTGTCACCCTTTTCACCAGAGAAAAAGTGTCATTAAAGGTCAAATGGTGAGACTGTCGTGGTTGGTGAATGATAATAATACTTACCAAAAGGAAATGTATAGCTTGATAGGGATGTCTTTGGAGAGGGGTTACCCTTTGAAATTGCTCCTGAAAGTGCATAACGAGGTATTAAGTAAAAGAAGCACTTCTTTTCCCCCAATTTTGTGAGGGTATGACCTTAACACACAAAAGAAAGAACAGGGGGGAGATGGTGAAGCATTTATATTGAGGTATAATTATCAAGCACCCCAGATAGTTGAAGTGATTAATAAATCATGGCAAGCATGTTTTTCTGAGGAAACTAAAAAGTTAGGTACTATTCCTAGAGTAATTTTTAGCAGGGGGAAGAATATTAAAAATATCCTGGAGAGACCTAAGGTAAAAAAAACAGCATTCACTCATATAAATGTGGGGCATGTAGGAACTGTAAATATATCAATGATGGCCCCTACGTTTCTGTGTATGGGTATGATAGGACTATACCCTGCCCAGGTAGATGGTGTTGTAATACATATAAGGTGGTATACATTGCAACATGTATAGGCTGCTCAGGCTTCTATGTGGGCAAGATAGTTCGTAGATTAAAAGACAGAACATCAGAACACCTTAGAGCCATTAGGAACAGGGATGACCATAATGCCCTTTTTTCCCATAGTAAGGTTTGCCCCAATTTCAAGAAGTTTATTTTCTTTGTGATTGATAAAGTTACCTTAAGTGACAGAGGTGGCAATGACAGGCTGAGGGTGGAAGAGAAAGAATATATATGGCAAGTTAGGCTTAATGCCACTGCCCCTCCTGGCTTAAATGACAACATATCTATTATGCCTGTTTTAAAACAGAGAGCTAGCAAAATATAGGAATGTACAAGGGCATTTGTAATATTTTGTAATGTGTTAGCTTTTATTTTTATTTAAATTGATAGTTGAAAAATTGTGTATTATGTAAAATATGCAAACAATCAGTACTTTTATTTGAGATACTATCGAGTGCAGTATTGCTTTTAATGAATATAGTACTCATGGGGTGGGGAACACTGAGGGAAGGATTGTTCATTAAATGGTTGCTAAGTTGAGCACTTTGTGGGATAAGCTGATTGGCTGATTTTAAATAATGATGTATTTATAATGTGTGGGTTTTTTTACTCTCATTAACTCTGAAGAAGGCAAGGTGTTTGATGAAAGCACTTAGTTTTATTGGGGGAATCTACACTATCAGTGATAATAAAGTGGAGTTTTTAGTCTGCATTGTATTTTTATTTTTCATTATTAGTTGCTGCCCTGCTGGATTATCACATCTTTTTGGTTGATTAAATCTAACACTTTAGTATAGATGAAACCCATATATGGAGGGATAACTTTCCTTTTTGGAAAATGTTTATAGTTGTGTGTGTTTGCCGTGAGTTACAAGGGGTCAGGTGGTTAAAATGAAAGTGTATATAGTTATATGTTTTTTGAATGTTTTTATTGAAATTAATAGACTGAGAAAATGTGACATGTGTCCAAAGAGCTACAATACGCTGCAAATGCATACAGGCTCAGCCAGCCAAATATTAAAGTGCACATGTGCATAGCAAGTTGGAAACACATATCACAAAAAATCATGTAGAATATTGTGTTGAGTTCTTATTTGATACTGATATTAAACGGTAAACCAAGACACAGATGAAAGAATGAGACAACACACCAAGCTGCAGCTAAAAATTTATTTATTTTATTTTATTCATTTTACATTTGTTAACCAGGAAAGTCTGACTGGATACAGGTCCATTTTCAGTGGAGGCCCGGGGAGAAAAGCCCCAAATGTACAAAAACAAGTGTAAATACAGTGAAATTATTACAGTGAGTTATCACAAAACTGAAATTTGTTTAACGATATGTAGACACAGGTACATGTTTTTCTCACATACACACAGCAAAGGTTGGAAGCAAGTAGCTGAGAAAGAAATAGTTAAAGATTTCATCTGAAAAAGGAAACACATATATTAAGGTGGTTATCATACATGGTGTAGTGTTAACTTTAAATCTTTCCTGTAGGTGAGTGATACACAAGATTTTAAACAGTTAGAGTCAGAGTTTTATTCTTGTAATGAGGTTCTCATTTATGAATTATGTTTGAGTGGTGGTTTGTCAGGGTTTGTACAGGGATAAAGCCACTGCATTTTTAGGTATTTCCTAAGGGATTTTTTGAATTGGGATAAGGAGGAGTCAGTGGTGAGTTCCACAGGAAGTAAGTTCCAGTTTTTACCGGCAGAGTTGGAGAATAGTGATTCACCAGCTGAATTGTTGGTTTTAACAGTTTGCACTAGCAATTTTTTGGAAGAGCGAAGGGATTTTAGGTTACTGTAGGAGGTAATAATATTTTTCAGTATGGGTGTACTGTCAGGTTGGTAGAGGATTTTGTGAACAACTATTAGTTGGTTATATTGTAGTTGATAGGGTAGCTCAAGCCAGTCTAACGACTGAAGGTTAAGGCAGTGATGGGTTCTATAAGCTGATCCTGTGGCAAATCTGGCAATGTTGTTGTAGCACCTAGTAAATTTATTGAGGTTTGATTTGCTTAGGTTTACGAAGATGGGTGAGGCATAAAGAAGGGTCGATAGCAGATGTGTATGGGCAATAACAGTTCTAGCAGATGGGGTTAGGAATCGTTTAACCCTGTATAAAGAGCCTAATTTTTTATTAACTGTTTTAATAGTTTTGTCTACGGAGCATCAAACTTGAGGCTGTTGTTGATGATCACTCCCAGTAGTTTAGTACTAGGTTCTGAGGAAATTATGGAACCATTGTTAGATATTATGGTGAGAGGTGGTGAGGGGGACCTTGCGAGTGGGGGAGAAGAGTAATAGTTTGGTTTTATTTGGGTTTAATAGTAGTTGGTGACCAGTGAGCCAGTTCTTTACTTTGTTGAAAGTGATTGGGACAAGGATTGTAAATCTGTGGGGGAGGTGGCAGAGCAGATTAGGGTTGAGTCATCTGCATACTGAATACAAGTTGCATCAGGGATGACTTTGTACAGGTCATTAATGAATATGGAGAATAGGAGGGGACCTAATATAGATCCCTGTGGGACTCCAAGTGTGACTGGTAAAAGGAACGATAGGTTATTCTTCCATAGTACAGCTTGTTGTCTGTCACTTAGGTAAGAATGGAACCAGGTAATTGCTAGGTTATCTATGGAGAGTGATTTTAATGTGTTTAAGAGTAGCTGGTGATGTACCATATCAAATGCCCTGGATAGGTCAAGGAAGAGGGCTGAGGAGAGCTTGTTGTCATTATGGTTTTGATTTATTGTATGGGAGAAGGAGAAAAGGGCTGAGGTTGTACTATGGCAAGGTCTAAATTAATGCTGGGAAGGGGCTAAGAGAGTGTTTTGATTCAGAAAGGCAAGAAATTGCTTGTGGATACATTTTTCCATTATTTTAGCCAAGGGTGACAGAATGGCTATAGGCCTAAAATTTGAAAGTTCAGTGGAATCTCCCCCTTTATGAAGAGGAACAATGTGGGAGATTTTCCAGATGTGGGGGACATAGGCTTCGTGGATAGTTCTTGTTAGAAAAATATATAATAGTAATATGTATGCTTAGTGCATTCGAGGTTTAAAAGGGTTAATACATTTATTCTGTTCACACTGCATGAATCTGCACAGCTGTTAGAAACTTAACAAGAAGCATTTCATTTCTGCTAATGTCATGAAAATAACAAGAGACATTTAATTTCTGCTAATGTCATGAAACTTAACAAAGACATATTCATTTCTGCTTATGCTATGAGAAAATATGCAGCTGCTAGAAGCACTGATAAAGAGAACTATTAATAGACGCTTGAAAGTATAAACCGTAGTCAGCATTATTTGCTAGAAATGTACCTTGAATCTAGACAAAATGTAACACATGTATTAGAACTGCAGAACTGAAGAATTGAAAAGATGAAATGGGCTAAAATAAGCCACAAGGCCAGGTTGTTTTTCTCAAAATGTTTTGCAAGCTAGCAAATAATCTAACATAGTCAGCAGTAAGTCTAGTAACATTTTCTGTAGAACATACAGAAAGCTGTGTCTAACTACGTCAGCAATAGAATAGTAACATTTTCTGTGTGACATGAAGAGAACTGTATAAGAATAATATACTAATCACCAGTAATTCAGACAAACCTTGTGCCTACATGCTTTGTCTCCTTGCTGCAAGTAATAAAGGGTGCCTTGCTTGAACCTAACGTGTATTGGTCTTTGAAGTTTTTTCCTTTGACAGTTCTACTGATTAAAATTGATATGGGGTATGCTATTTCATTAGCTGCTTTTTGGAGATATTCTGCAGGTAATAGGTCTGCTGAAAGGGTGGTGGGTTTAAGTTATTTAAGTAGGGACTTAATAAAAGAAGTATGTACTGGATCAAGTTTAAAGGGGATCTTATTATCAGGTGTGGGGTTGGTGGTACTCGGGGTATAGGGAGATATCTTACTGGCTAGGGATTGCAAGGTTTCTGTAAAGAAAGTGTTAAAGGTGTTAAAAACAATTTTAGGAGGTTGTTGAAGGGTAGTTAAGGGGGTAGGGGTAGTTGATTGGCCTGGGTGGAGAAATTTGTTTATGCCTGACCAGAATGTTTGTGGTTGATTTTGGTGCTTTTGTTGCAGATTACAGTAGTACTTCTTTTTGTCTAGCATAATAGACTTCTTTGTATAATTTCTCAGTGTTTATATATAAGGTGGCCTTTTGGGGATTTACTGGTTCTCCAGGAGGTCCACGCTTTGTTTCTGCCAATAATTTCTTGTCTTGCATCATTGGACAGCCATGATGCTACTTTGTTATTGGTTCTGATAGTGCGTGGGGGCGCATGGTTATCCAGGATAGCAAGAAATGTAGAGTTAAAGTATGAAACCGCATCATCTAGTGGAAGTAGCCATAGGTTGGACCAGGCTACCAAAACAGTTTAATCAAAAATCAGTTACTTACAAAAATCATCAGGTCTGTTATCTTGCACATTATACCAAGGGACTTTCTTTTCTTGAGACAGTGTAGAAGCTCTGCTTGGCTAAGGCAGTCTCTGAATCAAGCAATCAATTATCCAAATCAAATTAGGATACAGCTGGCAACTTCACATCTGGAAGGGGAGTCACCCAACTTATAAGTAGGTGCATGACATCCAGATCCAAGGAAGTTATACCGCCACTTTATTTGGCCCTTACTTATCAGGCTATCATTGAGTATAATGCCCCTTTCAGTATGTACCTGGCCAAACATATGCATATGCATATGCATATTGGAAAGGCTCACCCAGACTCTGCTACACTTTGCTGTGAGGGAAAGGTTGGTTTGCTTTTTTATTTGTTGTATTTTGTATTGGTTTATTGCCTTTTTATATTTTGAGTGCTGTGATTTGTTTTCTTTACCTTGTGTTTTGCTTGTGTTCTACTTTTAACTGCATATTAAAACTTCAAAAGACACCACAGCTCTGTTTTTGTGAGTCAGGCAGAAATTAGAACTGATCAATTAAGGACTCATACATAAGATAGAAGAGAGGTCAGGTTAATCATTTGTGAACTGAGGGGGTGGAGCTAGGAACTAAACCTTCTATTTAAGGGGTAAAATAAAACATTTCAGAGCTTTATTGGAAAGGCTCTCCCAGAGTCTGCTACACTTTGCTGTGAGGGAAAAGTTGGTTTGCTTTTTATTTGTTGTATTTTGTATTGGTCTATTGCCTTTATATATTTTGAGTGCTGTGATTTGTTTCTTTACCTTGTGTTTTGCTTGTGTTCCTCTTTTAACTGCATATTAAAACTTCAAAATAAACCACAGCTCAGTTTCTTGTGAGTCAGGCAGAATTTTTTCCCCACCCTGACACTGTTGTGTTCTTAAATACCACTGTCTTTCTAGCTGCCTGCCTCTTATGTTAATTTGACCATATATCTCATTTCCTCTATGCTTTCACTGGCTTGTGTGAGTAAGCACAAAATTATAATTTTGTGAATTCACTCCCCTTCAACTCTTTAAATTTATTGGCCATTCTACTGTATTCCATAGTACTGGAATACATAAGTGATCACCCCCTTTCAATCTTGTTGTTTTAAAAATAGTGACTCTCCACTAAAACTTAACGTTTTAGACAGGTAAAACTTAAGTTACCTACTTTCACATCTAATTTCTCTAGTGCACACTGCAGTGTTTAGGATAAACCATTTTTTTCAGCTTATCTTTAAGCATCCCTGAGACTAGCACTTGCTCTAATACCTGCTGGAAAGCACTAGGAAGCCTTAAACTGATACAAGCACTCAACTCTCCTTATTAATAAGGAGAAATTAATCATAGGCACTAAACAACCTATAATTGCAAAGTACCTTGCTATGGTAAGGGAAAACAGCTCCTGTACTTTAAAAAAAAAAGCACCAAACCATGCATGTCCAAGGGTCAGCTTCCATTGACTTCTCCTGTCTACCTGGTGAATCTGGGCATACTGGGGCAATACAGCAATTGCCTCATGTACACAGACAACCCTCTCCTCCTACCACCTAACACTCCAACCTGTGAGAGATGCACTTACATAGCCAAATTGGAAGCAACGCTCTCTCCACCCAAGATTGTGCTAGACAGTCAAGAGGAGAAGGTTAACACTCGCACTACACCTCAAGTAACACAAAGCCCTTCTAAATTCACACCACCAATGCCCAAACAAAGCAACACTAAATCCACATATGTGGAGGCCCTTAACTGTAACCTGCCCAAGCAACAAGGACCTCCGAAGCTGAAATGCAAACAAACACCAATCACAACCAAAGTGTCACATAGCTCATAACACCAGTGTGCCACCCATCAACAGCCCCTAAGGCAAGACAATGTACCTAACACTTTAGTCATAGGTGACTCTATAGTCAGGCACACTGATGTCCCACTCACCAGGCTGAACAAGGAGAAAATTACAGTGAGCTGCCTGTCGGGTGCCAGGATCCACCACATAACTCATGCACTCAAGTCACTCCACAACAAGTACAAATATGACTCTGTCATTGTCCATGTTGGAGTGAATGACTTGAGACGTACCTCCCTGGACTACATGAAAAGAGACATGTAAGAGCTCTCGGATCATGTGGCCCAGGCAGGTATGACCCTAGCCCTGAGTAGCATCCTACCTTCACCCAGAATGACACCACAATATAAGGACAAAATGATTGACTTCAACAATTGGCTAAGCTTCTGGTGTCATTCAAAGGGGATCCAGTATCTGTCTGCCTGGGATGACATGATCAACAGACCACGATGCTTTGCCAGAGATGGTCTGCACCTGTCACCCCTAGGATTCAGGTTACTGGCTAAGGCTCTTGCCACCCCTATAGTGCCTTTTTAGGCAAAGTTCAAAGGACAAAACCACCACCATAACAGGTACAAGCATGCAAAATCTGAAGGTAATGCTATTAATGCTAGAAGTCTAAACCTCAAAATGCACTCCCTCGAGGCACTCCTAAAAATGGAGAACATCGATATCTGTGCAGTAACTGAGACCTGGTTCAAGGCTCCAGAGAGCACCCCTGCAATACCAGGCTACAACTCTTACCACACTTTTCGGCTACCAAACCAGGATCAAAACACTAAAGGTGGAGGAGTGTCCATATTCACCAAGGATATTCACACCACCAGGTTAGTTGCCCAACACAATGTGTCTGAAATTCTCCAGGTGCAACTAACACTAGGTAAGACTGCAATCCAAATTGTAGCTTGCTACAGATCCCCCACCATGCCCCAAGATTCTCACTACACCTTTCTAAACATACTGGAAAATATTAATATACAACCAAACACCCTAATACTGGGTGATTTCAACTACCCTGCCATTAACTGGGAAAACTACTCATGCACCAACACCTTTGCCCAACGGTTCTTGGAATTCATAAATTCCAATGCCCTGGATCAACTAATCTATAGTCCCACCAGGGGCTCCAATATCCTAGACTTGGTCATTACCAACATGGGAAATCAATGGTCCACACCTATGGTCACCCCCTCATTGGTCAGGTCAGACCATAAGCTAATCACCTTTAACATCCACATCCCACCCCCAGCCCCCAGGAAGGAAACCTCCATAAAAAAACTTCTCCAAGGCCAACTTCATGCTACTCAAGTCAGAAGTTACAAACTTCATGACACCCATGCAGAAGGGAACTGAAAGTTCTACTGCTGAGTCCTACACTAAGGCACTGTACTAGCATATCCACTCATGCATGAATCGTGCCATCCCAAATAGAACCAAGATGCTCTCCTCCAAAAAAAGGAAGCCATTCTGGTGGTCCCTTGCCATAAACAAACTTTACAACAAAATGAAAAAAAACTGTTGCAGAAAAGAGGAAAATCCCAGGATGCAAAAAACTCCCTTACCAGCCTCAGTAAGAAGCTGAGATCTCTCATAAAATCCTCCAAAGTTAGTTACGAAAATAAAATTGCCAAAGATTCCAAAGACAACCACAAGGTATTCTATAACTATGTCAAGAATCTAAATGGCAATGCTCAGATCTGCTCTGAGCTACAACAGAATGGCATTAAATATACTGATTCCAAGCATATTGCCAATATCCTGGCAGACTGATTCAGTGCCAACTTCACCCCCCTCTCACCCCCTAAATGGCCCATCTCAATACTGAAAGATTGCCATAACAGCCACACAGGTAAAAAACTGCACTCTCCAAAGCTAAGAATACAGCATCCATGGGACCAGATGACATCCCGGGCTGTGTACTACATGAACTACAAAATGAACTGGCACCTCACCTACGTGTCATGTTTAATCATACCCTCACCTCAGGCTTTGTGCCCACTGAGTGGCGCACAGCTACAGTTATCCCACTCCACAAGGGGGGACCCACCTTGGATCCCAGGAACTACCGCCCCATCAGTCTGACGAGCTTGATTTGCAAGGCCATGGAACTTATAAACAAAGACATTGGGCAACCTTAAAACATTTGGACCCCACCCAGTTTGGGTTTGTGAAGGGCTGATCTTGTCTCCTGAACCTTATTGATTTCTTTGAATCAGTCTCCAGAGCCGTGGATAAGGGTAAGGCAGTCCACACAGCCTATCTGGACCTTGCCAAGGCCTTTGACACCATCCCCCACTCTGGAATCATAGATAAACTTACTAAGCTGGGCATTAATCCCTATGTCACTCGATGGGTTGCCAACTGGCTTACTAACAGAACCCACTCTGTAAAAGTAGCTGACTCCAAATCCAGCTCCAGACAAGTGACAAGTGGAGTAACTCAGGGTTCAATCCTGGGACCTCTCTTGTTTGGCATCTACTTCTCTGAAGTACAGGCCAACACTAAGGGACTCTGACTAACAAAGTTCACAGATGACTGCAAACTGGTAGCCATTACTGAATCCCCAAATGATGTGGATACTCTACAAAAGGGCCTTACAGAAACAGATGCTTGGTGCCAGAGCCATGGGCTCAAGCTCAATGCCAAGAAATGTATAGTTATCCCCTTTGGGAAAAAACATGTACCCATAAATTATCACATAGGTGGCAGTATACTAAACACCAAAAGTGTGATAAGAGACTTAGGGACACAAGTGGACAGTGGTCTCACCTTCAATAACCACATCGTCACAACAGTCAGGAAATCTTTCTATGTGACACACCTCATCACTAAGGGCTTTTCATCTGGAAAAAAGGAGGTCATTGTCCCACTGTACTCATCCCTCATTAGACCCAATATAGAATACAACGCCCCGTTTGGTATGTACCTCTCAAGACATCTGCAACAACTGGAAAGGCCACAGAAATACCTCACTAAAAGAATCACAGGCCTAAAGCAGATGCCCTATGCTGACCGCCTTAAAAAACTCCAGCTATACTCTGTTGCATATCATCTACTCCGAGGCAATTTCTCTTAACATATAAGGCCATGTCAAACCCAGAGCTGTTGGACATGCTACACTTAAAGAAATCCCAATCCCTCAGATCCACACACTCCAGGGATATAAATCTTGTCATCACAATAAACAAAACACGCTGGAGGGATAGGTTCCTGACCCAGAGACTCCCCAGACACTGGAATAGACTGCCCATACATGTCAAGCAGAACGCCTCTTTGGCCCTCTTCAAAAGGAACCTTGATGATTGGATGGGAGAAAGGAAATTCACCCCGGGGATCATGTCAGTCACCTGCTAGAAACGGGTCCAGGGAAGTAAATAGTGTGGGAAGAAATAGCCAGGAAATTGTTATGGCTAGGCTTGTATAGGCCCTAGGGTGGATAGCCTAGTACCAACCTATGAACCTAAAAGTTTGAATGCTTGTAAAGGCTCCTTAATAGAAGAATACAGTATACAAAGACATTTACCTATAAGGCTCACCCTAAATCCATATGTCTATACTCTGTTTCCTGCAACTTAGTGAGAGGTGAGCTATGTCTGGCATAAAAGGCATCCTCATATCCAACTCTGATGGATCTTTTGCACATCTGCAAAATGAACAGCATCAGAACTACTAGATTCAAGGACTTACATTTTGCTTGTGACATCAATGAGGCATACTGGGGAGACAGATATATATCTCAGAGGATCCCCATGCTCTGGAACAGGCTCACCATCCATGTGAAGCAGACTCCATCGCTAACTGTTCTGGAGTGTTTGTTTGTGTCTTTCAGCTTTTCCCGGTTAGGGGTCGCCACAGTGGAACTTCAGTCCGCTAATGATTGGCAGTAGAGTTTTATGTGCTGGCTTGCCTGGCCTAACGCACAACCTTCAACGAAGGAACGCCCATTCACACATGTCGCCATACAGAAGACACTCTAACTGAGAATCGAATGGGCAACGTCTAACTGTGAGGTGACAATGCTACCGCAGCACCACCACCGCAGTACCTTGACTAATGGATGGGAAACTGAAAATTTACTCCGGGTCTGGACTACATGTCTTTGATAGGCAGATGCAGACAGTAATCCCAAACTAACATACTCTCTCCACATAACCTCTAGAAATTTCCTAACTAACATATCCCCTCCTAATAAATGCCCATGATGCATAGGGACACAATTGAGCTGGATTGCATAGTTGGGCTAATAAAGGCCCTGATGGTCATTAATGTAGTATATAACTATGAACTTATGAATTTGAATCAGTATGCATCAATCAATAAATTAATAAATTAATAAATTCAGGCACTGGTTATTGAAAACTCGTCCTGATAGCAAGTAAGGAAGAGACGAAGGTGAACAAACCAAGCAACTGCCCTAACTTATATACCCAGAAGTACTTTCTGGAAATTTACAGCTGTTGAACTGATACTTTTTGGAAATCTTATGACATAAATCATATATAACATTTAGCTTCCTCAGTTGTATGAAATATTTACAAAGGAGATCTTGTTATTTTGTTTCAGTTCATTTTATATACTAACCTCCCTAATCTATTAGACATTGTCTAAAACATATCCTTGTGAAGCATGGCTACTTCCACCTTTTAAGCACACAGGCATTGGGTTGAAAAGGTCACAAACTGCAGCTTTGTAAGAAATATGTTTGTCTCATATATTTTAGAATGTAAATGTAAAACTCTGGCTAATAAATGCAGGATTATTAAAATATTCTCAGTAATAATCAGATCATAATATGCTAACAAGGATAATACCTAATTAATGAAGCTCATGATCTTATGGATTTGCTATTCACTTTTTTGTTTTATGCCCAACCATGAGGGAACCAAACCAAACTGATAAAATGGCAACAGAAAAAAACGTTGATACCACGAGTGCATACGAGGTGAAACTCCTTCAATGACAGTCCACGGCAAAATAAATAGTTTCATCAACTCTGTGTGTGTTTTTGTTTTTCTGTGATTGTGTTGATTAAACTGATAAAATGGGACAGAATGCATGGGCCGTATACAATCATGTGAAGTAACAGCATCTTATCAGAATGACTGCCTTATCCATCATATCACGGAATGTGAAGGACATTGTGGGTATGGTCAAGAAACAAAGAATCATCATCATCTTCTTTTGGCTGTTCCCACTAGGGGTCGCCACAGCGGATCATCTGTTTCCATTTCTTCCTGTCCTCTGCATCATGCTCTTTCACACCAACCGCCTGCATGTCCTCTCTCACCACATCCATAAACCTCATCTTAGGCCTTCCTCTTTTCCTCTTACCTGGCAGCTCCATCCTTAGCATCCTTTTCCCAGTATACCCATCATCCCTCCTCAGCACATGTCCAAACCAACGCAATCTTGCCTCTCTTGTTTTGTCTCCAAACTGTCCAACCTGAGCTGACCCTCTAATATGCTGATTCCTAATCCTGTCCATCCTAGTCACACCCAGTGCAAATCTTAACATCTTTAACTCTGCCACATCCAGCTCTGACTCCTGCCTTTTCGACAATGCTACAGTCTCCAACCCATATAACATAGCTGGTCTCACTACCCTCTTGTAGACCTTCCCTTTCACTCTTATTGGTACCCATCTGTCACAAATCACTCCTGACACTCTTCTCCACCCATTCCACCCTGCCTGTACTCTCTTCTTCACTCACCATTACTCTGAACTGTTGATCCCAAGTACTTAAACTCATCCACCTTTACCAGTTCTACTCCCTGCATCCTCACCATTCCTCTACCCTCCCTCTCATTTACACACATATATTCTGTTTAGCACTGCTGACCTTCATTCCTCTCCTCTCTAAAGCATATCTCCACCTCTCCAGGGTCTCCTCAACCTGGTCCCTACTCTCACTACATATCACAATGTCATCTGCAAACATCATAGTCCACAGGGCCTCCTGTCTAATCTCATCTGTCAACCTGTCCATCACCACTGCAAATAAGAAAGGGCTCTGAGCTGATCCTTGATGTAAACCCACCTCCACCTTAAACGTATCTGTCACTCCCACCACAGTCCTCACCAATGTCACACTACCCTTGTACATATCCTGTACCACTCTTACATACTTCTCTGCCACTCTCGACTTCCTCATACAATACCACAACTCCTCTCTAGGCACCCTGTCATATGCTTTCTCTAAGTCCACAAAGACACAATGCAACTCCTTCTGACCTTCTCTGTATTTCTCCAACAACACTCTCAGAGCAAATATTGCATCTGTAGTGCTCTTTCCTGGCATGAAACCATACTGCTGATCACTAATCATTACCTCCCTTCTTAACCTAACTTCCACTACTCTTTTCCATAACTTCAAGCTGTGACTGATCAGTTTTATCCCTCTGTAGTTACTGCAGCTCTGCACATCACCCTTATTCTTAAAGATAGGTACCAAAACACTTTTTCGCCACTCCTCAGGCATTCTGACTTTCCAAAATTTCATTAAACAATCTGGTTAAAAATTCCACTGCCATTTCTTCTAAGCACTTCCATGCTTCCACTGGTATGTCATCTGGGCCAACAGCCTTTCCATTCTTCATCCTCTTCATAGCTGTCCTTACTTCCTCCTTGCTAATCTGCTTCACTTCCTGATTCAATATCCCCACATCATCCAACCTTCTCTCTCTCTCATTCTCTTCATTCATCAGCCCTTCAAAGTACTCTTTCCATCTACTCAACACACTCTCCTCACTTGTGAGTACGTTTCCCTCACTGTCCTTTATCACCCTTACCTGCTGCACGTCTTTCCCAGCTCTGTCCCTCTGTCTAGCCAATTGGTACAGGTCATTTTCTCCCTCTTTAAACAAAGAATACTGAATCATATTAAATATAGTGTACAAATAGCTATGACACAGAAATCACAGGTAGAAATGGGCATACAAATATGGCAAACAAAAGGATTTTGGAATGGTTATTCAGCAGAGTATCAGGGACAAAGGAAAACTTGTGTAATAATTCTAATTGCAAGAGCGGTTCCAATCGAGATAGAGAGATAGAAGAAGAGAAGAAAACAAGGATAAATTGTGGAAATAAGGGGTAATAGCAGGGAAGGATAACTACATTGACATGCATTTATATTTCACCTATTATATTAAAGAGCTTAAGAGAACTAAAGTTATTAGCTTGCAGCAAGGAATATTACTCATGGGGGGACTGGAACCTGATGGGCAACAGTGAAGATATATCAGGGTGACCTAGAAGGGAAAATATAGCAAAAGAGGGAAGACATTTGAAGAAATATCTGAGAATAATTTGAATGGAAGACGTGAAGTTACTATCAGAGCTCAGACAGAATTTATATATTATTCTCCTAGCTATATTAGATGAGATAGAAATGATATTTCACAGGAGCGTGGGTATTTAATTGAATGTTTTGAAACATCCAATAACTATTAAAGACATTCACCAATAAATACTAAATATGCAGGGTGATCAAGTAAAAAGGAGACAGTGGTGCTTTCCTGCTTAATATTGAAAAGAGAGGATTTTAAGGAATGGGATGTGGAAAAGACTCAAGTTGCTAGGGAATATACATTTTTTTTTTCAGAATGGTCAGCAAAGGAGTAGAAAAAAATTAAAATGAATTTAAAAAATATGGTAGAAATGACAGATAAAAATATAGAGCAAAAAAATAATACAAATCATTTATAGAGATTATCAAAGGTTAATGTATTGCAGATGAAGGGGAATATTAGAGAACATGAAGAGGAGGAGCAATTGCTGAGTGCTAAAGGGAAAACGAGGAAGTGTTTGGATAATATCCGCGAGATTAGAAAGGTTGTTGTTATGCTTTTATGATAGCATGTTTTGATAATAACCCCACAGCACATATAACTCAGACCCTGAACTCTATTAACACAACCACTTAGGAAGCAGAAAATGGAAAAGGATGTTGCCAGACTTAGGGAGCCTTTGACTAGGGAAATAACCAGAGAACCTATAGAGGTACCAGAGATGCTTCAAAAATTCGATTAAAATCTGCTTATAGCAGAGGAATGTGGAAACCAAGAAAAGGCACAAATGGAAATATTTATGGAAGACTTAAACATGCCAAAGTTAGAGGGTGATGAGGATTAAGAATTAATAGCTAGATGGGAGGGATAAGGTAAAAACGGTGATACATAACCAATCGACAATGAAGTTGCCAAAAGCAGATTGTATTCCAGTGGAAGTTTTGATGTTAGTAGGGAAAAAATGTTAAAGATCTGGAAGGTTTTATTTAATAATATTTTAAAAGAAGACACAGTACCAGCTTCATGGATGAAAGCTGTGGTGGTCATACTACTTACAGACTCTGTCCTCAACTGTATCACTCCTACTTTGAGCCTCGATTCTCACCTGCTACTTCCCTCACATAGTTACTACTAAAATTAGTGCACATTTGTTTTTCTACTCTGTTAATAATATAGGTCAAATCTATTTATAATGAATACTGAAGTAATGACATTTTTTGGACCGAAGAAATGTTCGTACAACATCATGTATAAAGAATTTTGTTTTAACAAAATGAAATTTCAGTATAACACACCTTTTTCCAACCAGAAATGGCCACTGAAGATAATGTGATGCAAAAAATATTTAATGCTACACCTACACTTTCGCAGAGTCTCAAGAACCCTGCATAATTTCCAGTCTTGGGCAGTCTCGGCGAGGCTCGGTGAGAGTGTAGGCATGACATCTTATATATATGACATCTACAGCTGAATTCTGAGTCAGTGCTCCAGTGAACATCTGCATGGGTATTTGTGTTGTGTGCTTTGGTGTGTGGTAGTAAAATAAAGTACTGATATAATTTCATTGCACTTCTCAAACTTGTATTTGCAATGAACAAAAAAAGTGAGAACTGGCATCAGTTTACACTGAAAGAAAATTAACAATTCTGGAAAAAGCTGATTCTGGAATGAAGAAAAATGATGTGGCAAGAGCATTCAGAACTGCGCCTTCAGAGCAGTCACCAATTTTGAAAGATCAAAAAAAAATAGAAGAGCAGGCGTTGGGACCTCAATGAAAAAAAAATTAGAAACATGTTACATGACAACATCAACAAAGCTAAATTTTCATGGCTGCAAGATGTGAGAGCATGGAATATCCCAATAAGGGAACCAGTAATACAGGAAAAGGCTTTAAAATTCATGAAACTGCTGAAAATTGATATGTTTCAAGTGGATGGCTTAACAGGTTTAAAGAACGCTACACAGTAACTTCCGGGGTAATTTGTGGAGAAGAAAACAGTACACCACAGGAATGAGTTACGGAATTGTGTGCTGGTGGAATAAAGAAAATAGTGGAGGAATGCAATAGTAATGACGTTTTCAATGCAGAAGAGACGGGGTTATTTTATTAATTACTTCTACATCGTACTCTTAACTAATGGAGATCCATGCAAAGGAGGGAAGAAATCAAAACTTCATTTAACCATCGTGCTTTGCTACAACGCATCTGGTACAGAAAAGCTGAAACCATTGGTTATTGGAAGATATGCAAATCCACAATGTTTTAAGAATGTACTCTTACTTCCCTGTAATTATCAAGCAAACCAATGAGCTTGGATAAGGCACTGAATATATGATAAATGGTGGAGGAATTTTGACACACAAATGAGAAGGTAGAGAAGAAAATTCTTATTTTGAGAGATAATTGTTTGGCGCATTGATTAACTTGCAAATTAGAACACATTAGAGTTGAACTTTTACCACCAAACTGTATAGCAATCCTGCAACCTTTGGATCTTGGCATTATTTGTGTTGTAAAAATGCATTACAGGAGTCAACTTATTAAAAAAAATGTTGCTGAACCTAATTTCGGAAGACAACAAAAAAACTGATACCAAAGAAGCCTGTGAAACAGTTTGTGCAATTTAGAGGTCAGTACAAGCATTAACAATTGTTAAATGTTGGCAGAAGTCCTTGATTATTGGAATCAATGATGAAATGCAGATGAATGGGACAGATCCAGGCGAAGAAGTGGAAAATGAAGTGAGGGAAATATGGAGCTCCGTAGTTGCTGATGGTGCAAATTATGAGGAGTACACTGATGCAGATAATAATTTATTGATCATGAGTGAGCTAACCAATCAGGACTTTATTGACAATTTACAGTCATCTGCATCAAACGTCTTAACTCTGGAAAGTGAGAAGAAGATGATGAAAATAATATGCCACCTGTTACAAAGGTTTCCTTTTCCAAGCAATGGATGGACTAAAAAAGACTCTGGATTATTTATCGTGCATCACTGATGTCCAGGAAAGTGTTTTTTAAAAAAAAAATGATGTAGAAAATATGATCATGAATACTACTAGAAAAGTTCTGTGCAGTCAAAACTTACTTCATTTTTTGAAAAAAATAGTAATTTTTTTTACTCATATTTCTATAAAGAAATTTACATCTAAAGGCTCATTGAAGTCTCATTGTCAAATAAAGTTTAAGAAGCTCTATTTTTGTGTACATATTTTCCCAATTTGTTATAATGAAATTTCAGTATAATTAAATATTTTTTATGATGCCATGCATTTTGTTACAATGAGATTTGACCTGTAGTTACATATTGTATCAATTGTCTATGGGATTATCTACCTCCTGTGATAACTAATTTCTTCACTTGGGCTGTGGCTACAAATGGTCTATTGTGATTAGTGCACTACCCTGATAAACAAACTAAATAAATAATAAACAAATAAAGAAATAAATGGAAAAAGATCCTTTAAATCCAACATCATGTAGGCCAGTTTCGATTTTGAAACATGATTATAAAGCATTTATGTTTATATTAGCTAAGGGAATGGCTAAGTTGTTTCCCAAAACTAACAGAAATGAAGCAAGCATTTAACAACATTAAGGAAGCAGAGTGCAAGAAGACACCACTATTGTTGGTGGGTCTTAATGCAGAGAAAGCAATTGATAGATTCAGCTGGGATTTTATGATTACAGCAATGACATTTATGTTTCCTGATACAACAGTGGGGTTAATTAAGAAGATATATGAAGGTTCAGAATAAGAATCAAATTGGGTGGGTTCCTTTCTGAGGAGCTGTGTTTGAACAGAGGAACTAGGCAGGGGTTCTCTCTTTCTTTTTTTATTTCCCTTATACTGACCAATTTGCAAAGAAAATAAGAGACTGACAAATTCAGGGGAATAACTGGTATTGAAATAAAAAAAATGAACCTTATTTGCAGACTATATTATTTTCTATTTAGTAAATCCAGAAAAGAATATTTCAATTTTGAGATATTTTCAAGCTTTTTCAGAATATAAAGCAATTGAAGATAAACATAGGCTATAGCAGAAATCTAAGTTCCCATACACAAATTGGTTTGGCAATACTCATGATAAGATGAAGTATTTAGATGGTTCAATTAAAATGGATTCTATTTTGGTAGCGAAGGATACATGAGGAAAAAACTATGCAAAAGATAATACAAAAATTAAAAAGTTGGAAGCGTGATTATGTATATAGGTAGTAAGGTACACTCAGTGACAATCTTTCTAGTCCCTTTTATTATTGTATACAGGTGAGGTATATTTTATAAGCCAGAGAAGAAAATATGGACTATAATTAAAGAATTGAAAAAATTTGTTTTTGGAGGGAAAGAGTGCAAGACTTAATAGGGATACGTCATTTCTCCCACAGAACATGGTGGTTTAGGATTACCAGATTTGAAGGGATACTTTAGAGCTGCATAGTTAAGGCTCATATGCATAACACAAGTAAAAAAAACTACAAATCAAAGTGTAAAAGAAAAGATGATGAAACAGAGGAAGTTCCCAAAATAAGGAAAGCAAGACTTGGATTTTGGATGCAGGTCCTTAAGGAGAACAATAAAAAACATACAGAATTTTATATTTACAAAGTAGCAGAAAATATTTTGAGAACTAAGCCAACACAGGAATGGTGAAAAGATACCTTATACATAGGGATGACTGCAAGTAGCGGCATATAAAATAGGCAAAAGGAACTTGGAATATACTGATGAAAATTATCAAAGAAAGTAAAGAATTGGGAGCAAATAACTAGGGAAGAGAAAAAGTGCCAATGTTGGATGAGGCAGTAAGTACATTACCACTGCTCCATAACTGCAGACATTCTGCATTTAGTGTTAAAATGAGAAGACTGTCACACCTTTATCTTGTTCTGACATGCCTTTGTCCGTTAGTAGGAGCTGGTACTGCACAGGTATGTGTCATAAACTGGGTAGTGCAACAGCTTTCTTTGTCAGCCCTTTATCTCAATCACAGTGCAGTGTTAAAAGTGGTCATTGCACCCTTGCATTCAAGGTGCCTATTGTGTGGCAGTGGCAAAGTGTATTTAGAACACAGCTAAAGAGGGTCAACAGACTAGCCCACCTACTCTGTTAACAAACAGTAAGCAAATAAATAAATAAGTACATTCAAGGAGCATGTATGACTACAATACATTGAATTAAACAAACTGACACTGACTTCCAATGAATGACAACTCAGCTACATATGCAGACATGAAGTAATCATTTATGGAAATGTTTACAGTTAGTACAGAACACTGTAGAAAAGGACATGGGTAGATTAACAGAGGGGTGGGTGATGATACCATGCACTGCTGAACAGTGAGACAGAAAAGGAACAGTAACTGTGCACAACATTTTGTATAGAAGGCTATACAGGTGTTCAGCAGATAGTAAACCAGGAAACAATGCTGAAGGGCAAAACAAACTTGAACATCGACAATCAAACAGACATTTGTAAAACACCAGGAAAATATCGATGTATGTCTGTGTATGCTGTAATATTCAGCTTCAAGGAAGTGATCAATTAAGTGGAAGTGGAGAGGAAAATTCTTGGCAGAAAACAACCTTGTGTGCATCTCCTGACCATCCATATTGGATATGGTGAAGATGTACCAAAAAATGTACAAAATATAGAAACCGCACAGTGGCAAATTAAGTTACTTCTGTGGTGTTAAAAGTGCAGGTTACAGTTGCAGACATCTGATGCCAAAGGATAGGAAGCAAGGGATATGTACATAACACAGGTGCTTCTTATAGCAGACTGTGAAGAAGCCCACCATCAATTTGCAAACCACTATAACAGAACTGTGGATCCACTGTAAATTTGCAGACAATGGTTTAGTTTTATGCACATTAAGGAGAAAAAAAATAGTAATTTGTCATATGGTGTTTGATTTTGATGAAAGCGGTAGCAATACAACTGGGAAAAGAATGTGTACTACCGTAATAAAAACTTGTAATATGGTAAACTGCAGAATACAATATTACACATATTTGACAATAGTCATACAGGAAAGGGACTGCAGAACATTGCCACTGACTGTAGCAATGAAAGGCAAATTGGTATGATAAAAGTAAGCATAACATATTATTGTCATATTCAGACTTAAATCAGCTAAAGAATTACCCATCACAATGTCCAAGAAAATCATTGCAAAGGATGCCAATGACTGCAGCAAGAACATACTGAATGCATTAACAAAAAAGTACCTAAACTTGCCCACAAGTCACAACATGTTGGTTGTTACCATGCCTTATGTTGCACTAATGACTGTTAGTTGAAAGAAAAGTTTTATATGAGGTTCCATAAGAATGGCTACCTTAGCAGGATCTGTGAACGGCAAATTTATAAATAAACTGTAAGCATAGAGGAAAGTGCTTTTGTACAACTAGAGTTCATTCTAGCATCTACAAAAGTGAGGATTGACATGCATGTGTGTGCATGCACCATCACACACCCACACACACACACATACATTCACATGGACACCTAGGGACTAGTAAAAGCATTGTGTACATTCTTCACAAGTTCTTTGACAGAATTAGATGTCAGGTATAAGCTACAGAGCAAGGGTTCTGCAATAGACTGACAGCTTTGAGACCTAAGAAAGTGTGTGGCAGAGGATCTGTTAACAGTTGTAGGACTACAGAATGGCAACCCTAGAAAACCTTGATATTCAAGTAGTTCATTTTGTTCGGGCTTTAAAACTAATTTCAAATGGCAGCATCAGATCACTCACCATCACATTTTGGGATAATATGGAGAAAAATGAAACCAGTCAGGATTAAGAGGCTGTGTAATATGACAGTATAATTCTATGTAAATGGGAGGAAAAAACACCCCCCCTGCTTCCAACTTGAAATGGATTCTGGGAGACAGAAAGAGAAGCTATAAAACAAAACCACTAAAATAAATCAGCCCCCATGACAGCCTTTTTGCAGCAAAACATATTAAAACATAAGAAGTCCTTAGTCATATTCTAATACATTTATACAGTACAAAATATCAAGATACAAGTTTCAGGGTGGAACTTTCCTTTAAATATTTTATTAGTCTTTTTCGACTCTAATTTTTTTTTCCATAACCATGCAGTAAAATATCTACCTTAATGATTGAAAAAGAAAAATGCCTTTTTAAATAACTCCACAACCTTCTCCCAAATTTTGTAATCCTACTGCACCGTAGAAATAAATGTTCACTTGCTACTTTTGTATCACTGCCTTCTACTCTCACTCATTGCTTTATAATTCATGTGGCCTTTTCTCTCAATCTATCTGAAGATAAGTGCTTCATGAAATCTCTCCATTCATAAATATTCTTCTCTTCTGTCTTAACAGTTTCTTTCTGTTATTCTCATCCAATGTTTCCCCTGCATTTACACATTTTCCCCATTATTGCTTTGCACATCTTTCTTTTCACGTCTACATTCACTTCCCACATGACATTTTTTATATTTTTCTTTTCATCTCATACGTTTATATTTTCATCTTGCTCATCTTATAACCTTTCCAGCACAACCAATATTTTATAACAAATAAAAGTTATTAGAAAAAATGTAAAACGATCTTTAACAAAAATACTGCATATAATGTGAGACAAGAAATGTTATATGCTTTATTAATTCAGATTCTCTCTTCCTTTTTCATTATGCACAATTGTACATTTTACATGGTTCATTCCAGAATCCCATTAAACCACAATCCATCACATATTTTTTCTTTACTACTTACATATACACTTCTCCATATATCAAAATATTCACATTAACATATCATTCATCATTGTTGTCATCATCAACCACCTATTTTTATAAAATATAACAAAAATGCTTTCCATAAATTTACTAAATTCTCTATAACACTCTTACATTCTTTGTCTTACTTTTTGTTTACACACTTAATATCCATAGAAGAAACCTCCTTTCTTATAAAATAAATTCTCCCAGTTTTTACTTTATCACCTGTTCCTTTTTTCAGTTAAGCTCAGCACTACCTCTTAAAACTGCAGTTTGATTTCTTTTATTACCTTCTGAATCCATACTTTGTTCTTAATGATGAATACTAAATTGTCTGCAAATGTTAATGCTAATGGAATTGTTATTTTTGTCATTCATACTTCATTTTTCCTCCCCTACCATTGATTTATTTTTTTCTCTATTACATCATTCATAGCTAAACAAACATAAATCACACTCACTGGGAATTCCTGATGTACCACTGAATTGTTTTACTTTTTATTAACATGACAATTTCTGAACACATAATCAGTACCTGTAGACCACAGAACATGAACTCAATAACTTAAGTTCATATTGTTTCCTTTGTGCACTGTCTATAAATCTAGTGTCCAGAGGGGATATTATCTCTTATTTTAACCCTTTTTCCACTAATTTCTTACTACTAACCATATTGCCCTCTTTAAAATATTTATATTCAATGAAAATGTACTAACACTGTCAATTTTCTTTGATATTTTTTTATCTTTTGTAGCTTCTTACCCTAATTAAAATTGCAACCCCCCTTCTTCTCCTCTATATTCAAAACTACCTTCACCTTCCCCTTCTGTAGAAAGACATTCATATCTGCTCTGTACTGCTATAACATATTCTTCAGAGGCAGTTTCAAAGAAATTCAGTGATGCCTCAGTACTGTTAACCCACACTTTTTCTACTTGTTCACCAACATTTTTGTTATTGACATTTCATTCCCCAGTCTTACATTTGACCTCCACCCTTACCTTTTCCCACACATCCTTCCTCCATATCTTTTTCACATATCATTATGCTTTTTTCATAATCAAACCGCAGTGTCTCTATTTTTAAATTTTACTAACAAGTTTATACATTTTTTCATAATTTTCTTCTTTCTCAATAATGCAAATACCTTTTTAATGGACACTTGTTTATTAAGTGTCGCTCTTCACCAAGGTAGTAAGGTTTTTACATGGTCAAATCAGTACACTTGAAAGCCACAGGTAGCAGACATCTCGACATCCACCAAACTCAAATCCCCCCTTCCCTCCCATGATGTAGAACACATTTCTTGCTCTCCAGATCTCATTTGCTGCTGATCAAAGTAGAATCTTAAAAGATGCTCCCAAGCTTCTTATTAAGATTACATTTTTTTGTGTGTTTTCCTTCCTTATCATCAGTTTTTATGATTACATCTCACCATTTCTTCATCTTTGTCAAGAAACAATGCTAGGATTTATTTGGTAAGATTAGTTAGCATTTTTATTCCTCCTCACTTTCATCTAAGGAGTCATTTTACCTTACCTTTTTGTTTATCCCAGGTTACGTTTGGTTTTCCTGTCCAGCTAGTCATCATAATTAGCAATGTAGCAAGAGGTTCTCCGGTTCAATTTTAGGACGGTGCGCCTTCTGTGCTGATTTTGCATGTGATCCCTGTGTTCATGTGGGTTTTCTCTGATTGACCCAGCACACTCCCATATTCCAAAGACACACAGTAGGTGGACTGGACATGCTAAATTGGTGATGTGTGTGTGTGTGTGTGTGTGTGTGTGTGTGTGTGTGTGTGTGTGTGTGTGTATGCATGTGTATGAGGTATAAAAGAAAACAACAGCAGAGTTAGTCACCCTGGGGTGTGAAAATTGACTCTAAATGACTCTTACTGTTGACGTAACATCCTGACTCCATCTGTAAAAACAGGAAAATGAGGTTGTGCATGGACTGATATAATTATTAATTATGAATAAGAAAGAGAGTGAAAATGCCTCGGATTTTAAAAATGCCTTACATGAGGAACTAAAATTCTCCTTCAGGACACACATGAGTTATGAATTTGCAGTCTGTGGTTGGAACACATGAATGCAGGTGTTATACTATAGCAATAACCCACGCCTGGGTGTGGGTAATGCTGGATTTACCCACGGTTGGCGTGGTTTGGTCCCGAGGGCGAAGCCCGCGGGACCAAACAAAGACAACCGTGGGTAAATCCAGCATTACCCACACCAGAAGTGGTTATTATTATATTAATGACATTATTTAAGAAAAGAAATAATTACTTTTCTTAAATAATGGCATTGTATATCGCCTCTTTGCTGCCCTTCCGCAGCTGTCTGGTATTCGTGGCAGTTCTGATGTACTGCGCATGCCTCGCAGTACATCAGAGTTGTGGGCAAAAGCAACGGAGAACGCAAGATCTCCGTTGCTTTTACTATCTCGCTATGTTAAATGGGTTTAACATGGCGAGACAGCTTAAAATAAGCAACGGAGATCTCCGTTGCTTATTTTAAAGCTGTCTCGCTATGTTAAACTCATTTAACATAGTGAGACAGGTTTAAAAGCAACGGAGATCGCAAGATCTCCGTTGCTTTACTATGTCGCTATGTTAAAGGAGTTTAACATGGCGAGACAGCTTTAAAAAGCAACGGAGATCTCGTTGCTTTTTTAAACCTGTCGCTATGTTAAACTCTTTTAACATAGCGAGACAGTGTTTTATACTAACGGAAAAAGTCCGGGCGACCGGACCTTTTTCCGTTAGTATATTGAGGGATTTACAACGGGCACGCTGGTTGGACTGGCCAATCAGCGTGCACGTTTTAGAGGAGGCATTGTATAATTATTATGTTTAGAGTTCTAGAATACATTAGGAAAGGCTAAACAAACTAATGCTGGAAGTGACAGTTACTAAGTGTGATTTTACTGTATTGTAAATCTCGAAAAGAAAAGGGGATGTATAAGAAGACAAGGGGGGACATGGATGCAGACAAGTACTGTCCAGTGCTCAGGTCTCAAGAGGTGAAAGATCTCGCTCTAAGACCACTCGGTTCCAAATTCTTAAATCTGAACAAGCTTCTACATTGACAGCCTCCTAGCTTGATGTAGTTTTACTGCAGAAGCCAGATGTTAGGGAGAGAGTGAGTAGTCCCTCCACTGAGAAAGTGTACCAAGATATCTTGAATCAAGACCTTTACCCTCCAACAAATACTTTCAACCATGTCTCTTCAAAGCCACTCATCTCTACTTGGATTAGGACAGGATAACAAAAGAATTAATCAAGGTGCAAATTGAGAAGGGCATGCCATTTTCCCTAAGCATCCATGATGGCTGGAGAATGACTCATGTTCTAGCATCCATGATGGCTAAAGAATGACCCCTGCTCTCTGCATCTTCTAATGCTCTTTTCCTGGGACCTGTTTCAGTACTGTACTGTTTCAGTACTGTGTGCTTCAGAGCCCAATGGTTACCACAGACTTTTATATAGGCATACATGGTGGTATCCCTTGTTTTGGCATGGTCGCCTCAGTATACTGAGTATCCAGGACCTTGATACCAGTTATTTCACTCAACATTAGCAACAAACCTACTGGAGCTATTCTCTATGTTGATCACTTCAGAAGTGGAGTCCTTGGCAATAAATCTTCTCTCTACACCTAGAATTATCATGGCATTGAGACCCACCCTATCTGAGTAGGTGTTGATCTCTCAGCCAAGATGCCAACAGGAAGATCATGTTCCTCAGCAGTGAGATTTTCAATGTCAGTGCCTAATGGTTTGGAGTCAGTAGAGGTGTAACCACCAGGTACTGACAGACCCCCAGAGGTCTACATTCACATTACTTTGACCTCTGGACACCCCACAATTAGATATGCTGGTCCTTTCATCCTCATCTCAGGAGGACAGAAAGCCAGTATAAAATTAGGGCCATGTTATTTGGATTGAAGGCCTCTCCCAACCACTGTGACAAACACCCCATGAGTGTGCCTTGGAAGATGAAAAGTGAAAGGATGGCATTTAGACTTCCCAATAAAGTCTTCCTAAGAGAAGATCTGTCCACAATCTCTCTGACAATCACAGGTTTAGAGATATTTTGGTTATTATACACCATAAGGTTCATAATGAGATGACCCAACTCCCTAAGGAAGAAATTTTACAGGCAGCTTCATGCCCAGCTCTACCTACCACTTGAGTGGTCTATTTTGATGATAAAATGGTATTGTTAGTGGTAGACAGGGAATGAAGAAAATATATTCTTAGGAGACATGACATGATCCTCTGCCCCCCCCCCCCAAGAATAAATAGCATTGAAGCAAGTCTCCCCTACCTGATTCAACTGTGGCAGCGGTGGCCCTTAAAAGGCAACCCACAGAAACGAACCCAGTGGTTCATCCCAGATAATGAATCCTGAGTTCTGGACCACTTTAGTAAATGCATTTATTCATCAAATACATTTTCTACTTCAGCACCGAATTACCTAGCCCACCTGACACACTTTCAACATGATCTGGCTGACCAAATTTTTGACATGATATAGAAGTTGATAGAGAAGTCAACTTGAATCACAGGTGGCAACAATGACCAGTGTATCCATGCCCACAAAGTGACTGTTTATGTGGTTGAGTCCAGCAGACCTAACAAGTATGGCACTGGCACTTTTGCTGGTAATTAAGCCAAATAATATGTCAGAGCTGTCTACTTGCTCCTTCAATAGCCAGTTCAATGGTCACCATGGACACTTCTATCCTGGGGTAGGGGGCACTGCATACAGCAGACAGACTAATGGATGTGGTCATATCACCATAAAGATGAAGGTGGCCCCACTAAAATTACAGGTTTGTCTTCCCCAGGGTGCGATTACTATCCACTCTAACATTACGGAAGTAGCGTAGTATATAAACATGTATGGGGTAGCCCATGACTATATCCTGCTTTGGGAGGCAGTGAGGTTATGGAACTGGGCTATATCAACCTGATACTTTCTTATAGCTATATGTATCCCACATCAGGCCAACTCATTACACGTATGTTTAGTCAGTGTCTGATGATGTCTCATGAGTGATCCCCAAGTCAATCTGCAGTGGTCATGAACTTTTACTACTGTAGTAATCTGTGCTACATTCTTTTTTGCATGTCTGACCAAACTGAAGTACAGCAGGTATTTTCCCTAATTCCTCCCAAGGAGCAGACTTCTAATTCACCAGTAACTAATGGATCTACTTTATGTATGCTTTCCCCTTAGTCCCTGAAAACAAAGCTCCTGTAGAAAGTCAGGTTGAATAAGACCAGGGTAATCTCAGAGGCTCATTTTGGCCCCAACATGTATGGTTTCTCTGCATATGAATATATGGTGGTTCTGAGCCAAACCACTACTGAAAAGCCCTCAACAAAGATAATTTACAAGAATATGTGGCTAAACTTCTCTTTGTATGTGGCAAAACAGAGATTCAACCTTTATTTAACCCTCATCCTCAAGGTTCTTCAATTCCTAGTAAATATTTTCCACCAGGGCTCTACTTAACCAGCAGTGAGAACCTGTACCTCTGTGGGATTTAAATATCTCACTGGAGAAATTAACTTTACGCTCCATTGAACTGATGGTCACTGCAGATTTTTTTTTTATCTTGGAGAACTCTATTTTTAGTAGCAATCATCTCAACAAATAGGGTTTCAGAACTCTACTATCTTCCAAACCATCACTGTATTTCATAAAGCCATGGTATTCTTACACATTCATCCAGTTTTCTTGCCATATCTCCAATCAGTGTGCCAACTTCCAGTCTTTTTTCCCAGTTTTGTAACAAAAGAGAATATTAGCTGCATTATCCTGATTTTGCCATCTTAGGTTAATAAGAATGTACAATACTAGTGAATGAATCTGCAGACCATTACAAGCTTAGCCAAAAAAAAAACTTATTCAGAAGTTCACTCCAGGCTCAAAGAAGGTAAGACGGGATACACTGGGGGAAAATTTTCATCTACCCATCCGATTACCTAGGTTTACCCTGAAGATGGCAAGATTGCTACTCTGCTTGACATATAGTAGACATTTATTTCAGAGATGAGGGATATATTGGGAATTGAACCTATCACACCAATATGTGTCTCTTATCTGTTGAACTAAGATTTTTGATGCCACTGATCACTTTAGTTATGAATCTCTAAGATCTCTCAAGTTGAGTGACATGCTTAGACCAATACATGCCAAAAGGTGCATTATAGTTAGTAATGGGTCTGATGTGATATGACTAAAGAGAGATTAAGACTTCTGTGGATCTAATGGAGATGGCTTTGGAAATTAGATAAGCGAAGCAGATGGCTTTCTAAACTACTGTGGAAACATGACTGTCCAATAATACGGAATTATCAATAGGAGACCCCAGATCTCTTACAAACCGACTGAAGGAATGTGTTACATATCCGGGATGTGAAAGTGTTTTGTTAACCAGGATGTGAACGTGTTTTTGTTAACCAAAATGAGCTATGCTACATTTTTTCACATTTAATTTGAAACCAATGACCTTGCACCGATTATTAGTACAATCTAACTCATGTTGGAGCAATTGTAAATCAACACCCACTTTACAGTTATCTACAAACTTTGATAACCCTAGGACAAGATTGTTGACCATAAGGTCTAAGAAATAGATTACAAACAGGAAAGGGTCGACATTTTGCAACCATGCTCCAAGCCAAAAAGCTTTGCACAAAAATATTAGGTTTCACAGATTCACAGAAAAAAAAAAACGGTTTCATATGCACACTTGATATGACATACCATGGAAAAGTAAGAGGAAACAATTCTGTAAGAAATAAAAAATGCAGCTATGAAAACAGTAAAAACATAGTATATTAAAGTAAAGGTCTGTTTAACAATTCTTGGAAAATATGTTAATATTATTTTGAGCATTACCTATCTGTATCGGTAGTGGCTGAACATTTGAAATACTTACAGGTAAAAAACAATACTGTACATTTGTGCTTACTTACGGTGATGATATTATGGTCCCCTTATTCATAATGGATATGTTACAACATACAGTTTACTTACGAAGGTCTGAGTAAATCATCACAGACCAAGATTAGGATATGGTATGTGGTAACAGAAATGAAAGCACATTTGTAATTGTTCATGCTGAAGGACCAAACATTGCATAAGGTTTAAGGAAGTAAAGTATTAACTGTCAAGAGGTCCGAACCTTTGGAGATGGAATTTTGAGTAAGATATACATGAAAAGATGAACACAAGTTTTGCTTTCATGTGAGAAAGTTATTTATGTTTAGTTGGGAGGGTGGCCTAATGGTTATGGTGCTTGCCTTACAAACACAAGGTGCAGGGTTTGAGTCTCACAAGTGATAATTGGCTAGGCTTAAAATGGCTCGCAAGAGCAGTTAGCTTAGTACTAACCTATGAACTATGAACTCTCAGTAAAGCTTCTATGATCTGCTATATGACTTCAGTTAGTAAAGAACTGGTTCCAGGTGGCTAGTCTGAGAGCTGAAAAAACTGTCACCATGTAGAACACTAACTAAAAATCAGTTAAAAACTGTGTCTACAATGTCTAAACAGCCAGAATTTCTCTGAGTAACAAGAGATTTGAGGACTGTAACAACTCATGTTCCATATGAAAAACAGAAACTAATTACATACGTTGAACCTTGACTGAAACATGCTGCCACCATCCTACAGAACAGCTGGTGGGATTTCTAGACAACTTGCAAATGAATTCACCATCCTCAAGGCAAAATAACACATCATGCTTCACACGTGGCACAGATACTGTCACGTAGAGTAAAATGGCAGAGACTGAGTGAACTGAGCCTGAACACTTCCATACGTAAATGATGAGCTTGCAGATCGTATTTCTACTAAACCAAGAACTTATTTCTTATGTTGATTTCACCCCCCCCCCATTAAGAAATAGTGTATGTGTCTACCATAAATTCTAAAATTCACTCATGTGGCTACATCTAGGCTATGGCACTCATTCAACACTCTTTCAGTAGAGTAATATTGCCTCACACGTAAAAGAATTATTTATTTATTTATTTATTTATTTATTTATTTAAGTTTAGAAGTTATCCTCCTTTTACCTTCATATTGTGTCTTCTAACTCTCTTTTGGCATTTATGTTGAAGTGTGTCAGTTACTTGGACACTATCGATACCCTACAGGTACTTAAATGTTTGTCAAATCTGCTCTCTGCCTTAGTTTTGCAAAACTGTACTTTTTAATCAGTGTTTTCTGCTGCTATACCATCAACAACTGGCATCCTGGTCAGAGGAGACAGGAGCAACTCAATGCAGCTCAATGCAGTAATACCCTTGCAGATTGGGGATATTTTCCAATGGACAATCCTTCCCCTTGACCTCTTGACCTCTGCATAAAGATGCACTGATGCTAATATGGCTTGGTGTACATCATGCCACCCATATGCCAACTGTGGCCCTCCTCCTGTACTGGCTTTTGTACAGTGCCTTGCCAAAGAATGTCTCTAGATTCCACCAGGGATTTCTAGGCAAGAAAAATATTTCCAGAAACGCAAAGTTAAATATTACTGCTTTACTGCCTCCAGCCATCAACCACACCAGTGCCTGGCCTCACTAGTAAAATGTGGGTCATCAGCAATGCTGATAGAAACTTGCTCTCTGCACCTGTAGGCTGACACAAAACTAAATCAGCAGTGAAGAACAGAGCTCTGTCTACATAACTAAGCTGGTATAATAATAAAAGCAGTTTTCTCTCTCTCTCTTTGTTTCTGTCTCAGATTCTCTCTCTCAACACCATTAAGCTGGCACAAAACTACACCAGATGTACAGAGGGGAATTTCCTTTGTAACAATACACTTGCCCAGCATTTCCTGGAATTCATTAATTCCAATGCCCTGGACAAGCTCATTCTTACCCCCACTAGAGGTAGCAACATTCTTGACCTGGTCATTACTAACATGGGCGACCGTTGATCTACACCAATAGTCAACTCCTCCCTGGTTGGATCCGACCACAAAACTAATCACTTGGAAATCCACATCCCACACTCCCCCACCCGCAAAGGTAACCACCATGAAAAACTTCTCCAAAGCCAACGTTGGGCTCCTAAAAACAGACGTGGCTAACTTCGTGGCACCCATGCAAATGGAGAATAATTGCGTGACCGCAGAATCATACACCACTGCAATGTATGAACATGTGCACAAATGCATGGATTGCGCCATACCCAGTAGAACCAAGACGATCTCCTCCAAAAAAATGAAGCCAATCTGGTGGTCCGCTGCCATAAACAAACTCTACAACAGAAGGAGGAAACTAATATGTAATAAGGTGAAATCCCAAGAATGGAAAAACTCCCTTATCAGCCTCAACAAAAAGTTGAGATCCCTCATCAAATCCTCTAAACCTAGCTATGAAAACAGAATTGCAGCAGATAGTAAAGACAATCACAAGCCTTCTATAGTTATGTAAAGAATCTCCACGGCAATACCCAGATTTGCTCTGAGCTACTGCACAATGGTACCTCCTATACCGAGCCAACAGATATTGCCACTATACTGGCCAACAGATTCAGTGCCAACGTTACCCCTCTCACCCCCCCCAAAGGATCAGTTACAACACCAGTAGATTGCCAGGCACCCAGTATTACTGCTGCACAGGTTAAAACAGCACTGTCCAAGGCCAAGAATACAGCTTCTATGGGACATGACAATATCCCTGGCTGTGTTCTACATTTACTACAGAGTGAACCGGGACCTCACCTGTGTGCCCTGTTCAATCACAGCCTCACCTCAGGCTTTGTCCCTACCAAATGGTGCTCTGTACAAAGGAGGAGTGACTACAGATCCTAGGAACTATCGCCCAATTAACCCGACGAGTCTGATATGCAAAGCTATGGAAAGCATCATTATGGACCTGATAAACAAGGATATAGGGACTCTCCAAACTCTGGATCCCACACAGTTTGTTTTTGTGAAGGGTAGATTATGCCTGCTCAACTTGATCAACTTCTTTGAGTCAGTCACCAGAGCTGTGGATGAAGGCAAGGTGGTTCATACAGCCGACCTTGATCTGGCCAAGGCCTTTGATACTATTCTCCACTCAGGAATCATAGAAAAACTCACTAAGCTAGGAATTAACCCCTATATCACTAGGTGGGTTGCAAACTGGCTCACAGGTAGAACCCATAGTGTGAAAGAAGCTGACTCCAAGTCAGACTGCTGACTAGTCACGAGTGGAGTCCCACAGGGTTCAGTTCTGGATCCTCTACTGTTTGGTATCTACTTCTCTGAAGTCCAGGCCAACACAAAGGGACTCTGGCTGACAAAGTTTGCAGATGATTGCAAGTTGGGAGCTATTATTAACTCAACAAGTGATGTTGACATCCTACAGAAAGGCCTCACTGAGACCAACAACTGGTGTCAGAACCATGGCCTTAAGCTCAATGCCAAAAAATATGTTGTCATCCCCGTTGGGAAAAACTCGGTTCCCATGAATTACCAGATTGATGGTAGTCTGCTGAACATTGAAGGCGTTATAAGAGATCTGGGAACACAGGTTGACAGCAGCCTCTCTTTTGACCACCACATTGCCACTGTGGTCAGAAAGTCCTTCTATGTGGCACATCTCATTACTAAGGGTTTTGCATCCAAGAGGTCATTGTCTCCCTCTACTCCTCTCTCATTAGGCCAATCATTAAGTACAATGCCCCATTTGGCATGTACCTCACTAAACACCTGCAACAACTGGAGAGGCCGCAAAAGTACCTCACAAAGAGGATCCTAGGCCTTAAACATTTGTCCTATATCGACAGACTTAAAAAACTCCAACTATTCTCTGTCTCATATCGCCTACTTAGAGGCGATCTCTGCTTGACTTACAAAGCCATGTCTGACCCACATCTGTTAGAAATGCTACATCTAAAGAAATCCCAATCCTTCTGCACCACATGCTCTAGAGACCTCAACCTCATTACCACAATCAACAAAACATGCTGGAGGGACAGGTTCATAACCCAGAGACTGCTCATGCTATGGAATAGACTTCCCATACATGTCAAGCAGAGCACCTCACTGGCCCTCTTCAAGAGAAATCTTGATGAGTGGATGAGAAACAGAAAATTCACCCCAGGGATCTCTCCACTGGCTTTACTCGACAGAGGCACTGGGAACTAAGGGGTCTATATCAGAAGTCCAAACGCTCATAAGTCCGAATGCCGTAACTTTGAACTGGGAAGTTTAAAGTCTTAAAATAACGAAGTTGCGGAATAACAAATTCTTTCCCAGGTAAAGAATTTGGTGGGCCGGTTCTGCAGCTTTGCTATTTCCTCCACTGTGGTGCAATCTCAGAGTTGGTATATTTAAGTAGGGGGGGTGTGGAGGGCACAGCCCCCCACTCTGGGGGGTGTGGGGGCAAAGCCCCCCCCACATTAGAAACAGTATTTAGTGCTCATGTGTTTCCGTGTTTTGTACCAGAACAACGATTTTTTTTCCTGGGAAAAAAAATTGCTGTTCTGAGTGTTCGGAGTATTCAGTTTTCGAACTTTTGAGTTCGGTATGTACATAGTCAAAGTTCTGACACTTTGACTATGTGATATAGACCCAGAACTAAGATCGGGTGGCAAAATGCCAGGGTAATCCTATGGGCTAGGCTTGTAAAGGCTCCAGGGCCATTAGCCTAGTACACACCTATGAACCTCTGAATCAGTAAGCTGAAATAATACTACACCAGCAATGCTGAAAAAGAGCCTATCTCTGCATCCGATAAGTTTCAAAAAATGAAACCAGCAGTACTGAAAGAAAACTCTTCTCTGCACCAAAACATTGCTGCAAAACAAGGCATGCTAATAACTAGTCTTTTTACAGTTTCAGGTACAGGCCATACTCTGTACTGTTGCATTCCTTAGAACTATTTCTATTCTTTGTCTTTAAACTCCAGTTGTCCAGCCTGGGTTACCTGAGATAGCAATGCTGAGCCAAAGCTGCACATAAAAAACAATCAACCCATCAAAAATTAAAGATTGCCACACTGAATATAGGTTTACTGACAGGATGCTGCACAGAACTGGATGACATAATGGTAATGAGAAGGCTGGACATCCTGTGTATCCAGGATACAAGGTAGAAGGTCAGTGCAGCAAGGCCATCTGGCTTGAGATCCAGAGTTTACTACTCAGGGAATGGACAGACTAGGAATTAGTAGTAACTGTGATGAAAGAAAGTCTTCTAAAATGAGGGATGTCATCAGACTTGTTGACAGACTCCCGAGTGTCAGACTGCAGTGTAAAGATAGGGTAGTTCATAATCTCAGCCTATGCCCCACAGCTGGCCAAAGAATATATTTAGGCAGCAGTTGCAGGACATAATAGATACAGCAGAATAGCATATGAGGACTGTGTGGGTACATATGTATGGGGCAAAAGGAATAAATAAGGTAAAGGCTTTTGTGACTTCTGTCTAGCAAATGGCTTGACGGCAGCCAAGACATGGTTTACCAAGCAAAACACTAACAAGATAACTTACAACACTGGGCACTATGCAACTCAAGAAGACTTCCTCTTAGTAAGGGAAGATCATTGGGATAACATCTCATATTGAAAAGTCATCCACAGCATAAACCACTGGTCATCCACAGCATCAACCACTAGTGGACACAAGAAGTGGTCAGAGAGCGCTCTAAGGTCAAACAGAGACTAGGCTGAAACATCTAAGCTGACTGAAGGGAAATCACAAGAGTTCAAGGGAATACTCGGATCTCTACCACCTCAGGAAATATGTGGGAATTGAGGTAGGATGGCAGAGTCTTAAAACAGCATGTGTAAAGACTATATAACAGACATGGGGCAGAGCTAGTTATGGAAATAAGGAACATAAGGAAAGCAACTAGTGCAATACATAAGCCCATAACTCTCAACCTCTTAGCCCATGAAATCTGGACAAAGCCTGACATAATAGGTGGGATAAAGGCCCAAAAATAGGGACAGATTTTAAATAGTGCTCTTATATACTTAAAACTTGGCTAGAATAACAGGGTCTGTATTAAAATGCATTTTCTAAAGGATATGAAGTCTGAAACTCAAGTGTATGACATTATTTAGTGATTTTATTTATCAAATCATCCCAGTGATTTGCCAGAAAACCACAAATTTTAACAGGAACAGACTGAAATATTGATTAAAAAATCTGGACATCATTCTGCGAAAATCTGGCAAGTTGAGTGGTATGCATAAGCCCAGGAAGCTGTCAAAAAAATAGGAGTTAGGAAAGACAAACCAGGCTAGGAAAGTATACTGGTTGGCAAATAGGCTAGGAAAGTATACTGGTTGGCAAACAGGCTAGGAAAGTATACCGGTTGGCAAACAGGCTAGGAAAGTATACCGGCTGGCAAACAGGCTAGGAAAGCAGTTGCAGAAGGAAAGAACAAGGCAGCAGAAGCACTCTACCAGCTTCCAGAAAGTGACTTAACAGATAGCTCTAAGAAACTCTGCTAGGTTGCAAGACAATGACATAGATAAAGAAAGTAGTCACTGGACACCATTCATAAGGGATGCCAGAAACAATCTGCTTACCAGTACACGGGACATCAAAAGCATGAAGAAAACCCCACAGAAACTGTACTGTCCCAAATACAGCCTACAATAAAAGAGAAAGAAACCATCTACCATAGAAGAAGAAGTGAGAATAGCACTTAGGGAAACAAAAATCAGGGAAAGCAGCGAGCTCAGACTAAGTCACGGCAGACGAGAGTAAGATGCTTTAGTTAGGGAGAAATGTCTACTGAGGATACCTAGAGCAGTATGGAGAGAACATTCCAGATGACTAGAAAATATGTATTCTAATGCCAGTGTACAAGAAACAGGGACATTTACAACTGTGGTCAGTACAGAGGTATCAGACTTCTGTCACATGGCATGAAATTGATGAAGCAGATGACTGATAAATGAAAAAAAAAACAGTACAAAGTAGAATGGGAGATGAAGAGTTTGGATTCAGATCAGGATATAGCACAACCAACCCAATGTCTGCAGTGAGACAGATGGTGGATTAGAAGCGTGAGATGAGGAAAGAATCCAGCTGGGCATGCCTAAACTTAGAGAAAGCATATGACAAGGTTCCAAGAACGTTGATTTGGGCAGTCATGGTGGTTTGAAGTCCCACAAACATTAGTAGCATTATTACAGGTTAAGTTCACGGAACCAATGACACAAGAAAGAATGGTGTTCAGACTCTCAGAGGAGTTCCTTGTAAAAGGGGGTGTGAAATAGGGTTAAACTCTGAGCCCACTGTAGTTCATACTAATGACAGACTACATCAGCAGATAGATCAGAAGGCACAGATCAACAAACCTGTTGTATGCAAGCAACATGGCATTACAAGTAAACTCTTAATGGGAAGTTCAGCAACTGATAGGGAAATGGAATGCAAAACTGATGGCACATGGGATGAACCAGAGTACAGATAAGACAGCTGTCAGAAGCTGAAAACTGAGACAGAAAGGAAAATAGTGTAACAGCTTAACAGCTTTAATTATCTGGGCGGGACGGCAGGGAAATCTGAATGAGGAGATCAAAGCTAGAACTGGAGGTGCAGCAGCAGCAAACTTGCACAGAGTGTCAGGGACAGTGTCTGACAGAAGAATGCCAAAGAAGCTGAACAGTAAGGTGTACAAAACAGTGGTGTGAATGGGACTTCTGTCTAGCGCAAAAATCTGAGCAGTGGGCGTACAAACGTTTAGGAATCTAGAGGTGATGGAAATGAAGGCCTTAAATAGATGGTAGTATGCACACTGTGGTACTGTGGTACTGTGGTACTGTGGAAGAGGTGAAGAAATGACATCAGAGCAAAAGCCAGAGTAGCTCCAACTGCAGAAAAGGTCAAAGAGAACAGATTATGATGGTTTGGGCACATGTGCAGGAAAGTAAAGCTGGACTTAGTGAAGAAGATTTTGGAGAGACAAGAAGATGACAAGAAAAAACAAGGACATCCAGGCAAGAAAGAGATGGACTGCATGAGAGAAGACCTGTGACAATCAAGCATGGCTGTCAAAGAAGACAAGAGAATGGCACCAAACTGAGGTAAGAGGTGACAGTGCATGCTACACCCCCACCCCATGTGCAGTATGGGAAAAAGGGGGTTGATGATGATGATGGTGACGACAATGTCTCCAGTACAGCACATGATCTGAACCAACATTCAGTACGTTAATTCCTGCAAAATGGAATCACCTTCTTAATAATATAAGAAAACAACAAACAGTAAAAACCATAAATAACGAACAACACTGTTGTAAAAGCTTCACTGTGATGGTTCAGACATAGTATATTCATTACATGTAAATGCCACTTTTATTCTCTAGTTTGTTATGTGGCTCCTTTGGCTCTCAAGTTGTCACTGAAAAAAGACTTAACTGACCCATCCACGTACCCAGTTAACAGACAACAGATAAATAATTATACAATGACCCCCCCTATTAATATTCCAAAATGTGCATGCTGATTGGCCAGTGTGCCCATTGCAAATCCCACAATATACCAACGGAAAAAGGTCTGGTCGCTCTGACTTTTTTTCCATTGGTATAAAGTGCTCAAAACATTTCTTTTTAACAAATAAAAAAAAAAAGAAAAAACAGAGCAATGGAGAATTTCTTTTCTCGGTTGCTTCTGTTTCTAAGCATTGATGTACTGGGTATGCATGGGATGCAAGTCCCATATGCATGCTCAGTACATCAAAACAAGGAAGCAGTGTCCCACAACCAACAGAAGAACATTAATGTGCTGTTATACAAAGACATTACTTAAGAAAAGTAAGTATTTTTTTCTTAAATAATGTCATTGTATAATAGCAATAACTTACTCCATGTTGTGGTATATTGAAATTTACCCACGGTTGACTTTATTTAATCACTCGGGCTTCACCCTCGTGATTAAACCACACCGACTGTGGGTAAATCTTTAATATACCATACCACATCATCTATTATTGCTTAAATAAACCATTTACACAGAGGAATTTAAATTTCTTGTTTCTTTTAGTGATATAATTTCTTATAGGCTCACAATGAATGCCGCAGTGGTATGGCGGTAGCGTTGTTACCTCACAGCAAGAGGTTCTTCCGTTCGATTCTTGGCTGGGCTTGGGAGTGCCTTCTGTGTGGCATCTGCATGTCCTCCCCGTGGTTGGGTAGCGTTCGAAAGACATGCGTGCGTAAATGGGCATGCCTTCGTTGAAGGTTTGGCGTTGAGCTGGCACCTTGGCGTTTCGTAAAAAAAATCTACTGCCAATCATTAGCGAAATGGAGTTCCGCTGTGGCGACCTCTTACCAGGAAAAGCCGAAAGACAAACATCTCTTATAGGCTCACAGCTACTTATTAGGCTACTGATCTGTTAGGATATTAATTATTAACTATTATTATTATTATTATGTATTCATTATTCCAAACACACTTCTTCCTGCTCACTCAGTGTGTTTACCTTTACCTAAGCTGACATAACTAGTGAGCGATTCTTTTTCTCATCTAATACCGCTACTTTCCCACCAGCTGTGTACACTTTTTCGATTTCTTACTTTCCAGTTGCATTTGTTCTTAAAATTGGCAGCATAAATTCATTACACATCCATTTACTCTTAGCAAGAAGTTTATCATGTTTTCAAGACTTTCTTAGTAAATTAGGACAGTTTTGTAACTTGGCATCCTTAATAAAAAGACAAATGCTTCCTTTGATTCTGCAATGCCTCGTATAAAGACATTTTGAAAGGAGCAGCCCCAAAATTTAGCCCTAAGGTACCCAAATTGTTACAATTATTTCCTCAAAGTGGACTTAATTTACTAAGATTATCTGTGTCCTCCTGCCCAAAAAATGTTTTGTCAGTGCTTGAGTCAGGATTCAGTCCAAATCTTTCTAACTTGTTCATTAACCATCTGTGTGGTACCATATCAAACACCATGGTAACATCTAAGCAGGCCATTTTCACAGTCCCCTTCTGTTCTCATGTCCTAAGACTCCAGATAAAGAATTGCATTAAACCTGTAATTCCACACAAGAAAATCAGGAGGACACTTCTGTCCCAGCAGATTTTAATAACAAAGTGCTTTGGAACTGGCTCTAACAACAGCATCAGTAAATTATTACAGAATAGAAATGATTATTGCTATTTAACTTAGTAGTTTAGATTTGTTATGCTTTTCTGAATGTTTGAGCCAGGGGATAGCACTGGACTGTGGTTTACATCTTAAATGAGTAAGACATATAAGGGATATTGTCCAGGTAAATTTTGCCTATATATAAGGGATATTGTCCAGGTAAATTTTGCCTATATATAAGGGATATTGTCCAGGTAAATGTTGCCTATATATAAGGGATATTGTCCAGGTAAATTTTGCCTATATGTAAGGGATATTGTCCAGGTAAATTTTGGCTCTTTTTCCTTCTGTGTAAAATGCAGTCTAATTTTCAGTTAAGCAGGGTACATGAAGTTCTGGGAATATGATAGTTTAGTTTCCTAGACGTCTTCTGTTAGCAGAGGTACTAGAAACATTCTGATGATAGTTTACTGGAATAACCCCTAGGATACTCAACAGCAATCCCTGCCCAAGTCTGTCCTCTGTACAGTGGGTGAATACATATCAGATACCCAATCCAGTACCAGAGCTAGAAGGAATATTATTAATCAATAATGAGACTGCACAACCTGGGAATGGGGTCTTAACTTTTTTCTCCTATGCTCATGCAATCTGAAAGCATATAAGAAAGATGCTAGGAAGTGCAGGGATGGCAACCCCCCCCCCCCCTTTGAAAAAAATGCATGAAAGTTTTAACATATCATGGCTTCCTGGGAGAATCTGCATAAATGACATTGTCCTGTCAATCAACAATCTGCATAGTGCCTATGAAGGAGTCCTTGCCCAGTGGTGCATGACACAATCCCAGAGGTTAATTAGGTAAATTATCAGAATTGCTATTGCTTTTGAAATTGTAAAGAATTGCTCTGAATAAAGCAACTTGTCAGTAAGACAAATGTTCTCCTGTTTTTTACTGTGTGAAATTACACTGAATATAGTTTGGAATAAAAGTAAGTGTCTGATGGAATAACTGCATTATATTTGTCTAGCAATGCTTTCCTGTTATAAAATCCAGATTGTCTTGGAATACCTGTACCTAGCAAAGCTTTTTTCATCAACTTAGTCCTGATACTTTTCCTACTATTTGAGATCTAAGACAGCCAGGTGCCAGCAGAACACTTCTGTGCTAGAAACTGTTCTCTCTCTCTTTTCTTTTCTCACCCACATATCTCTCTATATGTATGGGTCTACTACAAATAGACAATCTACACAAACATCAACATGCTTAACATCAACAAAGACATGTTGATGCATTACTGTGTGGTAGTGCTTTGTTGCAACAAGTCACGCCCCCTCATGCCCCTCCCACACCCTGCTAATTATATATACTAATTCCAACATTGTAAGGTCATCATTTATCACACAATTTCGACCATATATACTGTTGACCAAAGTAAGCCAACAATAAGCAGGGTGGACTTAGCTACTAGCGACTAATATAATAGGAGTCATATACATATTGGTACTAGCCAGAATGTTGACATCCGTAATGTAGAGCCTAGATGAGCAAAACGGCACAACGTTGAAGTGCTGTTAAATCAAAACTTACAATACTGCAAGCACACTTTTCTGCAGTGCTCCACTAATTATATATGTCAACTCTGAGATCACACTACGGCTAAGAATTGGCTAATACCCCAGTCCCAGCTCTACTGCAATCTTGCACAACCACCCACTTGCACTGTGTGATGTTTTAGATTTTGATTTTACAGCACTCAGTGTTTGTGCCATTTTGCTCAACTTGGCTCAATGTTACGAAAGTTTACATTTGGGCATGCTGTTCTGGCATACAACTATATATATATATATATATATATATATATATATATATATATATATATATATATATATATATATAAACACACACACTCAAGAACCAACAATAAAGTGTCATTTTTTTCTTTTACATCCGCTCATTACTAACAAAAAAATAACAAAGCAATACAGCATTGTTGTAAAACAGTAACCCCTCGGATGCACAGTATTAAGGCCCACCCACCACCCAACACCAGGTAACATGTTTGAATAAGGGATGAATATTCACTGTGATGTCTTCACCAGCCTGATGAATATTCATTGGGTATATGGCATATTAGCTTGAGGGAGGAATACAATTAAATAATGCTGCAATAATAATACAATTAAATACATGACAGTATAAATTCATGATGCTCTACAAACCACGAACCATGTGTACTTATACCGAACAGTATTGTACTTTAAGCAATCATTCTCATGCTTTGTGGGTCGTACTTCTGTACCACTTACTATGCTTACAGAACAGAAGCATCCTGCATAAGACACTTGTTATTTTAAGCGAAGTACACAGTAACAGGCTGCAAATTGGACTTTCTGTAGTGTCAGTTTACTCTTATCCCTAAGCCTAACCCTAGCCCTAATCCTAATGCTAACCCGAATCTGAATCAAACAACAACTAAGTTATAACTTTACCAAGAAACAGTTCTCAAATCATGAGTTCAGCTTCAGTGATGAAGCCTATCTGTTTCCAGAAAAGCTAGTCCGCAAAGAATGCCCACTTTAACTGTTAGTGAGTAACTGTAGAAGGGCAGTCAATGCGTATGTATATTTGTCAAATCTCTGTATATCATGCCAAACACTGGGGGCTTATGCTTACATCATCACTGAACAGAAGTTTGCTATATGGCATGCATACTTCTCAACTTTAACCACCTGCAGCATTTATTTGAGTCAGGAGCCTCTCAGTCTCAGGAACATTCACAAATCATCATGTACAGGGGTGATTTCCATATGTGTCAATCAACAACTAATGTATGCCTGATGTTACTGTCAAATGTGCATGGCAGTCAATCATGCATCATTTGCATACATCACGGCCATCTGGCATGTCAATCACACAAGCCAAGCCCACTTCTGCGCAGTCCAACTGAGGGGGTACTGTTCTACAATGATGCCAATCTTACTCATCATGAAATGTCTCTTACCTTATACAGAGTGACTGCATCATGCAGGAATACAAAATTGTGACCAGAATGTGTGGGAACACACAGTGTACAGACAAAGGCCTCATCCTCCTGACAGAACAACTCCAATCTTCGCCCATGATCCCCACAGCGCTGATATGTTGCCCCATTTATAGCACACTGGTTCTGCAGCAGTTCATTTTCATCGCAGTCTGTTTCCTGTTTTATGAGCACAGGATTCACTCTCTGGGATCTTCGAACCATTATCAGGCAGTCAATTCACTGTGTATTTTTGATAGAAAGTTCCTGTCTACATTCAGGGTTCTGTTGTTTTGCAACAAATCCTATTAACACAATGCCTACTGAGAGAAGATCCACTCACAATGCAAAATCACTGAGAACTTAGACAAACTGAGAAAATCAGCTGCACTCTGTTACCAGCAACCAACACATTGCAAATCACAACAATAAGTGTCTTTGTTAGGTTTCAATTTCTGGGCACAGGCTGTAGAATGTCTGGAGAAGTGACTGCCTCCATTTAAAGGGCCAGTGCACACAACTTGTATTTACAATGTAACGTTAAGAAATGGACTCTTTAAATATCAGTTCAGTTTTTAACTCAGGTATGCAGTTCACAAATTTCTAGTAGAATTTCTCCCAAATGTCAAAATGGACATTTTAAGGAGATTTAAATGTAAGAACATTGATAAATGTGCATAACACGATGCTGGTCTGCAGATACATACACAGGAATCAGACGCTTAACCTTCAGAATCAAAGACAAATACAGAAATAATAAATCAGGGATGCAGTGTAAAACATTAGTATTATTACCATGAAAAGTTGAAACAATAAGAGAAAGTAAAATAACATGCATTTTCTGAACTGAAAGCAATCCATACAGTTAATTACTGGCAAATTGTTTATTAAGTGTAATTCACCAAATTTTCTCCCAAAATCATAGTTTTCAGAACGACAGAACAACATTTTTACCCCAAATCAGGAACTATTGAGAGATATGTATGCATAAGTGGTACATTTCTTTTTATGCATGCACCAGACTTGCTGATTTTTGATTTAGCTGATGAAACATACCTCATCAGTACACTGCATGCATAGAACTTATGCTGGATCTCATATTTCTTACTGTACTGAGCTTAGAGGTATTGTTTTGTTTCCTGTAGCTCAGCATTGCAATGTTTCTGCAATCATATGACCACTAATGTTCACTGAGAATGAGCACATGTGTTATGCCATAAACTGTCACTGTTCAGTAAACCCTGTTTTCTGAATCACGATTCACTGTCCTGTCTTCCACAAACCAAATTACTGCTGCTCAGCTGTGCTGATTTACACAAATTCTTCCCATGTCCAGTGCATGCACAGTTTGCCCAGATAGATACGCTTGATCAACCAACAGCAAAATATATAAATAAAATAAATATATTTAACTACATAAACCAGAACATGTAAGATGTTTACACAAGTACATATGGATAACACATTAAACTACATAAAACACACACAGCAAAACTAAGTAAGAAAATGTCAGTATATGACTGGAACCACGGAAAAAAGACAGAAATCAAATGTCTTTACGCGTTTCATTCACTTTTAATTTGTTGTAAACAATGTAGGTATATATCAGGGAGTAATACAGTTTTTTTGAAGCATCTAAAAAAAGTCATTCATAGTAAAGGGCATTGCACTTGTAAAACTCAAAATGTGGTCTATATTGCTTTATGTGATTCATGTAAACATTTTTATATAGGAAAAACCATTAGGACTTTAAACAGACGTATTTATGAACACATTTTAGCAATTAGAAAAAAAGACATGTCAAATGCACTTGCAAGACATGCAGTTTCTTGTGTAGATTTCCAAAAGTTTAGATTTTCAGCACTTGAAAGAATTAATGATTACTTGTTTTCTGGAAATTTTAAGGTCCATTTAGAATGCAAATAAGCCTTATGGCAAATTTTGCTTAATGCAGACCAGCTTCCTGGGTTAAATGATGTTATAAACATCAAGTACTTTTTACAAGCACAAAGATTGTAGATTTAAAAATTGCAATGCTATTAAGTATGTATTCTTTAAGGAAAAGGTTTATTTAACTTTTTTCACTTTTTATTCAAAGACAGGGCAAGTCTGTTTATAGAGAGTTTTTTGTATTGACTTTTTGAACACTAGTATTGGTTATTTTAGATCACATGGTCTTTTGGAACAGTATTTAAATGTTATTAGAAGTTGCTATGGTTATTCTGAAGAAGTTCATGGTAATTAAAAGTGAACGAAACACGTAAAGACATTTGATTTCTGGCTTTTTTTCCATGGTTCCAGTCATATACTGACATTTTCTTACATTAAACTACATATAACAGAACTGACAACATGCAATCTGATTTTATAATTTTACATAATAAGCTAAGATGTTTAATTAATTCCATGATATAAAACTATCAAGAGGTTATACTGAACATTTTTGGTGCAAGAACTGTGATTTTTGAAGAAAAAGTGGTGGATCTCATTATGTACTGATGTCACTGTGCATACAGCTAGTTGAATGAGCATGTTGGGGTAGCAGTTCCTTCTGTGACATTGGAGTTGTAAATACAGAAACCATTACCTCTTGGTCTGACTATGTAAGTTTATTTCATATTATTGATAGTGGTAATGCAGTTGAACTCGGACACAAAAATTGTCAAGAAGCCTGGCTAATGTCTTCAGTAACTTTTACAGGTGGTCAAGTCCGTGGTGTGAAGAGATAAAGCCATGACTACAACCTGAAAGATCCAGGTTCATCTAGTAGCCTGGGAAATGGAGATACCAACTGGGAGTGGAAGGGGCATGATAAGGCTTATTCCTGCGTATCTTAAAGGAGGGCAATACAAGGGTATATTAAACAAACCTGGTATCATGGCCCCTGGTAGAGACCGAAAGCCAGTGACAAAGGCATTGGTGAGCAAGGCTTTGGAAGAACAAATGAGTATTCATCACTTTAGAGATTAGATGATACCCAACAATGTCCATGGACTTGTCTGCACAGGAGCATCTTCCAGCACAAGTAGGGAGGTCTTAAAGTATAACCACACAAAATAATGTACTAGCCTACAGTATGATGGGCCCCGGCCTAGTGCTGAGGGAGTAACCACACCAAACACCTCAATGACCTGCAGTATGATGAATCCTAGCCTGGTGCTGAGGGAGGTGTTTGGGTATAACCACACCAAATACCCCAATAGGTTGCAGTATGACAGGTCCCAGCCTAATGTAGAGAGACGTGTCAGGGTATAACCACACCAAACACCTCCATGACCTGTAATTAAATGGTTCAGAGGGAGGTAGTAGTGTATAATCACACCAAATACCCCTTTCACCTGCAGTATTTGGTAAAGTTCTCACTACACACCAGCTTTAGTTGAAGACACAGCTTCAGAAATCTGTGTCTGCAGCTCTTAACTATCACAGTCTCCAGTCTGTGTTTTCCTGCAAAACTGGTTGAGATATTTTTTGCTCCTGTTCTCAAATGTTGACATGTTGGTCCTGCATAGATATCTCCTAAGTTCTAAGATACAAATTGCCATGTTTCTTACATACTATACTGGATCTGGGTTCATCAACTTTACTAATTACTTCATCTCCAGATTGTGGACTTTTTCATGTTCCCTTGCTTTTTTTTCTGCTAATATTGTTGTCTGCTGATTTTACTTGTTGATTTTCAGCATCAGTATCATGGTTGGGGTAGGCAATCTTCTGTCCATTAACAGCTGAACTAGTCAGAAACCAACTTCCTGCTGTGAAGTATTCCTGCATTGTAGCTCTTCTTCAAGAAATTCTTCACTGTTTGGATAATTCTCATCACTTGCAAGTTGGACTGAATGTTATAGCTTTAAATTCCTATTCATGCACATATCTTCAGAATTCTTTTTATGTACTGGCAACAATTTTTATGACAACACTGAGTATCCCCTGCTTTAAAAATATAGACTTTAATGCATTAATTTCTATTGCTACTCCAGTTTGTAGTTAGTTATGTCTGATATTGTATGAAAGGCCATCCACTCATAAAGCCTTTTTCCCCATTTTTGCACATAGGGTCAGGGTGTCATTTCAACAGTGACATTCATCTAGAGCCAAGGTTCACACTGCCAGGTCACTAGCCCTGCTGTGGTTGTTCTTCCATACTACACACTCGCATGCATGCTCATACTTATGGCCAATTTAGAGTGTCCAGTTCACCTACTGCATGTCTTTGTAATGTGGGAGGAAACCAGAGTGCCCACAGGAAACTCACACGAACACAGGGAGGACATGCAGACTCCACACAGAAGGCACTCCAGCTGAGAATCGAACCACAGCACCTCTTGCTGTAAGGCAACAATGTTATCCACTGTGCTGCCTCCCCCAGGAATTTTGCCCTGTGCCCAGGTGGGGGGTACCTATTGTGGAATGCATTATTCTTTCATGCTTTTATTCTGTAATAACTGAATGTTTTGTGTAACTTGCTGAAAACCTATTTCGAATAACTGTCATATAGAAATGTATAAGCAACTTCTTCCAATGTCAATTTGTCCTAATCAAGCTCCTACCATAACTTTTCAGTACTTGCCATCACCAGTACTCTGGTACCAAATTCTTATGTGATAGAAGGATTGGAAAATCATGTCACACTTGTCTTTTTGCATTCTTATGTAATTTATTGCTTTAGATTTATTATGGGGATAGTTTGTGTACATTGCTTTGCACTGATATATTTGCCTTAAAACTATACGTTTGATGCTATTTGCTGTTCCCTAACATAAGTCACATAGATCTCACACCACAAGTTCCAGGCCAGATGAATTTACTCAGTTTAGTACACAGACTGATTTATTAAAATAAAAAAATAACTTCTGCAGTAAAAGTAAAAGTTAACAGCAAAACTTCAAACTCTAAAACCATTAAGAACAAATGACCTTATCATGTCACATGGATGTTATGTCTTCACTTAATAGATTTATTTCCGCTTCAGTTATTCTTAGAAGGATTATTTGCACGTCAATGTACCTTTCCAGATGGCAGGATATTTGTAGGCTCTGTTTTCTTTAAGAGTCTTCAGAATTAGGAATTAATTGTAAAGGCTTAATCTTTGATCTTTTTTGAAGTATTTATGGCTACATTGTTGTTTGATTCATGCAGGTAAACAAGGTTTCTATTTTGATGCAAGTGCTACAACCAAGTAAATATGTCAGCAAGTATGAAGGGATTAGCAAGACAATATCTCCATATCCTGAAGGGTGCATTTTTACCAAGCATCTCTCTGAATTATAGAGGCAAGAGAGACATTTATAACTGATGGCAAATCTGATTTTAAAACAGATGTACATGACGTTCACAGAGAAGACTACTGCTCTGAAAAATGATTTGTTTTGTAGCTGCATCAGGAAATAGGTAGAAATGCCTTGCACATTTATTAGCAGAGTGCAGCATGTAGGAAAATGTATTCATCTCAAAGGTAGGCTCATGGCTACATTAGGTTGTGACTGTAATTGAACTCCATGGGTAAAACTGTAATTATAAACCTCATTTTGAACACGTTGGGGTTAAGACACAGTTCTTTTACTGTGAATAAGGCTACCAACGTCTGGTAAGTGTTCAAAGGCTATGTATGGAGTAGGCTAAATGTTGAAGCCCAGTTTGTCCTCTGCTGGATTTTATGAACTTTCTTGAAAATGCACACTTTCTATATAGTTGCTCATGTTGAATGAACTTTCTTTCTGGTTCTTTCTTATGCCACACTGACACTAGATTTAGAATATCATACATTTAAGCAGAGCCAGATCATGGTCAAATGGAGCCTTAGGCAGGGTAATGGACCAGGAATCCCACCCAGCCATTCCAGTGTCCCATTACGTGGCTCTCTCTCCCCAGTGACCATAAACACTCTTCAAACCTGACCATGCGCATGCTATTTTCTTCTTTTCTTTTATATATATCACAAATATATAAACTTCATTTAAAACTTTTACTTTGAATTTTACAGCACAAATGCTTATGGTCATTTGCTAAACAAAACTGTCTCACATTGATAAGAGATTCAGCATGAGGAACAGTAAACTTCTCTACCTTTGAAACTCACATTTGTTGAAAATGCAGTGAAACGACATTCACTGAAAATGCATTTGGCCAGTAGTGGATTAATTATACCTTGGGGCCCTGGCTTGTTTTTAAACCATGGGCTCCCTGCACAGATTTTAGGATTTAACGTAAATACATTTGTTCTTTGATTCCCATTCCTGATTGTGTTAAATTATATTCCTTTTTTTACAGCAAATTTGTGGTTTTGAACATTTTTTCCAGTAAGTAGTAAAACGAAATGTATGAACCAATAATGAAAAAACCTATTTCAGAACATTTCAACAATAAAGGACCATTCAAACTTCTTCTTCTTTCAGCTTTTCCCGGTTAGGGGTTGTCACAGTGGATCACCTGTCCACAAATGATTGGCAGTGGAGTTTTACAGTGTCGACTTGCCAGCCCGGTGTCCAACAAAGGACCATTCAAACTGCTGTCATTATAATCCACCAATATCAGTCAATATACACAATCTCTGCAGAAGTAAAAGTCATGTGAATAATTCCACATTAAAGAGAACTATTACTAATGCAGAGGTTGCTGTTGACAAACAACTTTGCATTTGAGTACTTTATCTATAAATGGAGTGCCTGCTGCTCCTGGAAAATAAATGGCCCATGCTGCATTACAAAATGGTGTGCTGGTGATACTGCAATACTATTTCATGAACTAGATCAGCAATGGAATAGGGAATGGCTGGCAAACAACAACAACAGGTTGTTAGTTACTAGGCATGTAGTCCCTGAGACCATTAAACAACCTTGTCCAAATATCCAGACAGTGCTTTGGTGCAACTGGGAAAGTTATGTGACCTGCTCAAAGTCACAGAGTAGGTAAGATTCAAACCCTGAACCCTAAGCACAGGAAGCAGCTCATTAACAAGACAGAGCTTTAATTCCTCTTCATTAATTGCCAAAATAACCATTTTTAACGAAACATGGAAATTTTATAATCTGATCTTATAGAGCAGACTGTATCACAGTAATGTGCAGCAATGAGTCAAAGGCTGTCTACATTGGTCTGGACTTCTGGGAAAGGGATGCCAAACAGTAAGGACCCAGCACAGAGTGACCCCTACAGTACTCCACTGTTGACAGTTCTACTGGTAGAGGTGGAGTCATCAGTTTTGACAGAATGTGTTCTGTAGGTGAGCCAACTGGCTGCCCATCTAGTAATGTAAGGTTTAATCCCTATCCAGGAGAGTTTTTCAACAATGCCAGAGTGGGGAGTTGTGTTGAAAGCTTTGGCAAGCTCAAGACAGAATGTGTGCACTGTCTTACCTTCATCCATGGCTTTGGTGACATTCTCAAAGAACTCTACCAGGTTAATAAGCATGATTTACCCTTAACAATACCAAACTGGGTTGGGTCCAGAGTTTGGAGGTCGCCTATGCCCTTGTTGATAAGGTCCGTGATAATTCTTTCTATGGCCTTGGAAATGAGGCTAATTAGACATATGGGTCTATAGTTCCCAGGGTCAGTTGATGGCTCCCCCTTTGTGT